>NW_008678805.1:2032-79082 GCF_000695815.1 Acanthisitta chloris
CAAATATGCCTTTGAAAATGGCAAAGAAAGATAATTTTATAAGAACAACTTAATAGCAAAACATTCACTCCAGTGCTGTGCAGAGGCTCAGCCTGATAATACAAAGTATAAGTACAATTTGAGCCCCGAGTGTGCATAGCCAAACTGGGAGACAGCAGAGCCTAATACTGCTAGCAAGCTGTGGGAGATCTCTAAAGCCATGTTGTATCTCTTCTGGTAGTTAATTTTGGGAAAGTCAAGGCTTTGTGGGATAGGGTCCTGTGTAACTGTGAAACATGAATTCAGCATAAAGGTTCTGTAATAGACATTTATGAAAACAGTTCTTTTCTGTAATTGCTCTCTTCTAGGTTATTAAAAACAATCTGTGGCTTCAGAAAGAAATGGGATGCCTAGGAATCACAGGTATGTAACTGTTTCCTCTCCTTTCACCTCTGTGAATTTACTAACACTGTTGCAATACCTACTCTTGAAGCTATTTTCCAAGGTCTTCACAATTACAGTAGCTAATACACTTTGTCCTAGAGCAGATATAGTAGGTCTGGAAGTGTTGCTGGGATGGTAATACTCTTTACAGCAGGTATCAAGTATTCTTGTCAGTGTTCTCAGGTACATTGAGCATCTCCAGTGGTAGTTGCCTAATCTGATCACTTAGGCTACCCTGATACTTAGAGCTAAGTCCCTTACAGCTTGGAGTAGCTGCATCTGAGGGCTAACTGCTACAGGCTCTTTGTGTAAATTTGAACAAATCACTTAGTTTCTCTGTCTCTGGTCTTTATTTTCTTTATTGTGTATCATAAGTAGTGTGATACCTCACCCAAGTGTGGTGGAGTACCCTGAAATGTTATGACATCCTCCTACAGCTCATTAACAGGACAATGCAATGTCTGAAATAAATCTCCCCATCACTGCAGTTCCTCAAGAGATTTAATTACATGCATTTGCCAAGAAATTACACCCTCTGAAGCAATCATCTAGTGAGATACCTTCCTTGCCCCGTGCCATGGCTAATTCACAAATGAGTTTATTAAGGTAAATGCGAAAGCAAATAATTCAGATTTGCCGAGCTTTGTTATTTTTTCCTCTGTATTTATTCAATGTCATCTTTGCTGCATGCATCTTGCTTTCTGATGGTTTGCATATTATTCAAGTACCATCCACTGAGGGAAGAAAAGTGTGAGATTTTGTGCTTCAGAAGAACCTTCTGATGCTAAAAAAACAGTGAGGCAATTGGAAGATTTTAACATGCAGTACTCTTTCGTTAGTGGTTGAAAATAGCATGGCCAGCAGGACCAGGGCAGTGATCATCCCTTTGAACTGGACACTGGTGAAGCCACACCTTGAATACTGAGTTCAGTTTTGGGCCCGTCACTGCAAGAAGGACATTGATGTGCTCAAGCGAGTCCAGAGAAGGGCAGCAAAGCTGGTGAAGGGGCTGAAGCACAAGTCTGGGAGAACTGGGGTTGTTTAGCCTAGAGAAAAGCAGGTTCATGTGGGACCTCTGTTACTTCTCCCAAGTAACCAGTGATAGGATAAGAGGAAATTGCCTCAAGTTGTGCCAGAGGAGGTTTAGGTGGATATGGGGAAAAATTTCTTCGGCAGGCATTGGAACAGGTTACCCAGGGAAGTGGTTGAGTCACCATGCTGTCCCTGGAGGTGTTTAAAAGACATGCAGATGTGGCACTGAGGGACATGGTTTAGTGGTGGACATGGCAAGGCTGGGTTAATGGTTGGACTTGATCTTAAAGGTCTTTTCCAACCTAAACGATTCTCTGATTCTGTGAAACTGACATTTTGTTAGTAGGTAAATATGCATGTTAAATGAGGGGTTACTGCAAGCACGGAATGCTGTGTTTGATTTTTTTACTGAGAATTGTCCCATTCTAATAAACATGAATTTTAGACATATTTAAAGCTAAATTTTTGGTGATTTGCTTAATTATAGTACTAGGCTTTAGTTCTTAGAGAAGAATCTCTGAATAAAAGCAGTGAGATGGGAACTTCGCATAAAACCTTTGTCATTGGAAACAGCAGTGTGCCGAGGTGTGAAATGGTTTGTGGCAGCACACTGATCTCAGGCTTTTGGTTGGAAGGGTTTTTTTACATGAGAAACGGCAACCACAGAATATTCCTGTGACTGGAGAACACAGTGGATTTCTGAGAGTTATGTTTGAGTCTGCTCTGTCTTACTCAGAATGGGTCTGAAAAGGAGATTTGTTTTGTCTTGTTGAGGTCCATAGTTTCTTTGACATTGTAACAAGAAAAGCTAATGGCAACATTCAAAATCAAATACAGTAAATTGCTACCTTTGCCTGTTCATTGTTGTGTGTAATTGAAAGGGCTTCAAATGGGATCTTGTGTGCTGGATGGTTTTGAAGACAGGGAATAATTTATAACAACAAAAAACTTAAGCATATATAACTCCTTTTTTCCCCACTGAAATAAAGCAAGGTTGTTCAAAGCTTCGCTGATAAATTTGTGGGGGGAAAGCAAATGAGGCTGTGAAATATGAAGTATTCAGCCCTTGAGAGCTATGAATTAGAATTAACGTCTTAAATTGCTTTTTTTTCCCCCCTCAGTGTCAGTTAGTTTTTAATTCTGAATTTGGCATTTCACAAACTTGTCAGAGTCTTGACTTTCCTGCTGTAATTTGGCAGGTTAGGATGGGCTGTAAAGGAATGGGAGCCTTAAGAATTTATTGGAGTCTTTACTGCAAACCTGTTGTAAGACTATAGATTGGATAACTGGAGAAGTTCCAGCTGACTGGAAATTGGCAAACGTGACACACATCTATAAGAAGGGCTGGAAGGAGGATCCAGGGAGCTACAGGTCTGTAAGCCTAACCTTGGTTTCAGGCCAGGTCATGGAGATGATCCTGAGTGCCATCACACAGCACATTCAGGGCAACCAGGGGATCAAGCCCACTCAACATGGATTTATGAAGGGAAGGTCCTGCTTGACCAACCTGATCTTCTTCTATGACAAAGTGACCCATTTTGTGGATGAAGGGAAGGCTGTGGTTGTGGTCTCTCTGGACTTCAGTAAAGCATTTTACAATGTCTCTCACAACATACTTCTAGAAAAACTTGCTGCTCATGGCTTCGATGGGTGGACTCTTCAATGGGTAAAAAACTGTCTGGATGGCCCAGAGAGTTGTGGTTAATGAAACTAAATCCAATTGGTGACCAGTCATTAGTGGTGTTCCCCAGGGCTCAGTATTGGAGTCAGTCTTATTTCACATATTGATTGATGATCTGGATGTGGGGATTGAGTGCACCTCAGTAAATTTGCAGATGACACTAAGTTGGGTGGGAGTGTCGATCTGCCTGAGGGTAGGAAAGCTCTACAGAGAGACCTCTACCAACTTGATCAATGGGCTGAGGACAACTGCATGAGATTCAATAAGGCAAAGTGCTGGTCCTGCACTTGGGACACAACAAGCCCAATGCAGTGCTACAGTCTGGGGGAGGAGTGGCTTGAGAGTTGTTGGTCAGAAAGTGACTTGGGAGTGGTGGTGACAGCAGCTCAATATGAGCCAGCAGTGTGCACAGGTGGGCAAGAAGGCCAATGGCATCTTGGCCTATATCAAGAATAGTGTGGCAGCAGGACTAGGGCAGTGGTCACCCTCTGTACTTGGTACTGGTGGGGTCACACCTCAGTGCTGTGCTCAGTTTTGGGCCCCTCACTTAAAAAAGGACATTGAGGCGCTGGAGCGAGTCCAGCCAAGGGCAGCGAGGCTCCTAAAAGGTTCAGAACACATGTTGTATGAGGAATGGCTTAGAGTTGGAGTTTGTTTAGCCTTGAGGAGAGGCTCAGGGGTGACCTCATGGCTCTCTACAGCGACCCAAAAAGAGGTTGTAGAGAGCTGGGAAATGGTCTCTTCTGCCATGTCTGCCATGAGAGGACTAGAGGGAACAGTCATAATCTGAGATAGGGGAGATTCTAAGATAAGATACTAGGAAGATGTTTTCCCTGTCAGGGTGGTCAGGCACTGAAATAGGTTGCCCAGAGTGGTGATGGTGAAGTTGCCATCTGTGGAAGTGTTTAAGAGGCATCTGGATCTGACACTGGTTTAGGCATTAGGGGTTACAGCAGAGTGGCAGGTTAATGGTTGCACTCATTCTTAGAGGTCTCCTCCAGCCCTGATGGTTCCATGATTCTGTGAATAACCTTCACCTTAACTTCTATGACGAACAAGTAAGGCACTGTAGTGTTACATCTCCCTTTCTAATGGCAGGCTGTCTGTGCCACTAACACATTCAGGACTCAGCCCATTTAGTCCACTGGTAAAGGCTTGTGTTGTGACACAGAAGTAATTTCTTAGCAAAGGACACTATGCTGGCCACAAACAGGGAACAATTTCTTTTCTTAGACACCCATCCTTCTACACCCAGTCTGTATGAACACAGACCCACTGTTGCCACACTCCACACAGTAAGGGTGTTACGTACCAGGTTGGATCCTCAATATTTGCACTTCTGAACCGTGAGTACATGCAGTGGAGCTGGCAGTGGGGAGCCCTCCTGCCTAAACATATTGACTGTGCCTTGAGTGTGGCAGCTGGAGGCCCAAAACAGCGAAAAGTCACCAGCCAAGCAATAACACGCAAATCTGGAGTGGCAAATAACTACCTAGGGAGAATGGCAAAGAAAATTGAATAGCAGAGACTGTTTTGTTCATCTGTCCATTTGTCATTTCATGTGGTGGTGACACTGCAACGTGGGACTGAATTAATGCTGTAGTAACATGAGTGGTAAAATGTTCCACCAATCTTCCAGCTGGTTCAGCTATATTAATATTTATTTTCAGGTTTTAATTTTGTAATTCATTATAAAGTTGATCTACCAGCACTGGTAATTAGCTAGGAATATGCAGTTTAAGACAGACTTCTGGCATATCTGTTTATATTGGGTTTATGTAGGATTAAATCATGGGAAAACATTTTGCTAATGTGCTAATTAAAAGTAAGAGAAAATATTTAACAGCTTGAGAATACATTGTAAAAATGTGGAATTTTTAATTAAGGAAAAACAAAGGCAATTTTTTCTTAAATATTGTCTCACATCTCAAAAGAAAGTTAAATTACTGCCTTTCTTTGATTAACTGTTTCACTTGGCATCTTTGGAGATGTTTACAGGAAAGCCCCAGATCAAGCCTCATGCTCTGCTAATTTGCTTGCTGAGAAATGTTTTGGCCTCAGGCATTGTAGTCCAGGAATACCTGGAGGCAGCCTGGGAATCCTGGTTGAGAGGGGCCTGTGTGGGCTGTGTGTAAAGCTGAAACTGTTCCCCTGCTTTGCAAAGTTTTTGTTTCGAAAAGGAGTGGAAATAGTTTCCATTTAGAAACCAACAGAAGTGAAGACTGTGCAACTCTGATAATGGCTTTGCTGAAAACAGTCAGAAAAATGGCAAAGGTTGAAGCAGTAAGAAGAAAAGAGTGGAAGGAACAAGGAGACCTCAGTGTCACTGTCAGAATTGGGATGCATCTCTGAATGGCACTGATGATGGTACCCTGGAAACAATTCTCACTTCTGAGCAGCCTGGTATCCGAAAGAAAGCTCAGTGCTTCTTAGTGACAGGCTTCAGGAGTCAAGTGGTAGTATTTGTTAAAAAAAAAACAAAAAAAACCAGAACAATTTCAGAATAGAAATCTGTATGTGAAAACCACACAATGTGTTATTCCTGTACCATCTTTTCTCAGATATTCAGCATCCAGCTTTTCAAGTAGTCATCAGCCATCTGTGATCCGTCTAGGAACTTACCTGAAAAGAGAGAGCAGATGAATTGAGAAATACAACTATGATGTCTTGATAGTAAGAGTGTGCAGCAAGTTATGTGGAAAAGCAGTTATGTTCTTGTAGGTCAGCTGTTCTAGTGACAGTTAAATATATGCAGATCAGGAAAAAGTTACTTTATTTAACTGACAGTCACTACTAGAAAAAATAATGCTGTAGAAAAGCGCTGTTTTACTGGCAGGGAAACCAGGGTGTTATACAACAGCCTATATTGTTAAAAATTTATAGGAAGGATGAGAAAACTTCTGGAGAAGGGCAGTGACACATGTTGCTGTATGGACATGTGTCATACTGGTTGAATCTATTTAAGCAAAACCTTACACAGTGCTGGGAGATAAAAACGGATTTGCAGGGACATCCTTGTAATCACCATCAACGTTGAGTCTGCTTAACATAATGTTGAAAACCTGCAAAATCCCCAACCTCCAATTACAGATGATGGAGCAGCCAAATAACATGCCTAAAGACTTCTGCTGGGAGCTGGGCACATTATCTTGGGATTGTAAGTGATGACAAAGCACAACTTGAAAACAGACTCATCTGTGTAGTTAGTAATCCAGAGATTTATTCAGTCAAGGAACATGATCAGTTAGTTAAACTGGTTACTGTGGACTTGATGCTCTCCGGAGGGGGAGTATCAGGATTAGCTGTCACATGAAAAGTACAGTTGGGTGTGCTGATGGAGATGTTATACTGCATAGGGCACAAGAGCAAAAGATGTTTTATGAAGAAATTACCTACTGCTTGTTGGCTGACTGCCCTCATCTAAAATTTTCTGATGAAAAAGAAGTACTTTAAAGATAGTAGTTGCTCCACCCAGTTCATACATTTTGCTATTTTGACTTCTGACTCTCACAAAGCCCTACAAAGAAGCTCCATTCAGGGTTTCTGCTTTCTGTAAAGGAAGGTGCATTTCCTGTAGTCTTCCAAGAAAACAAAATGGAGAAGGTGCTGCACCTTCATAGGAATGGGGTGGCAACTGCTTTAGTCTATGAGAGACACAGCATATATAAAGTGAATTTATTTCAATGTTTGGATATATTTGTACATAACTGTGAAGAGGCTTGGTTCAGTAGTCAGAATGCAGGTTTAGAGCCATTGGAGGTGGGATGGATCTGCTGGGGAGTGCCATGTCCAGGTGGGCTCAGATTGGCAGCTAGCAGGTCTGTACTGCAGTTAGAAGTCAGCACTAGTGTCATCCTGAGTGATTTGGGCTGTTGCTTAGTCTTGAAATAGAAATATACCACGCTTGATTATCCTGAAAAAATTCCAACCCCAAAGATATGTGGTCATTTTGTATAGTAATTCTGCATTTTCCTGTTCTCACAAGTTTGCCGTGTTATTTTTACAGTCCCTAAATTAGGCTGAGTCTATTGCACTGTTTAACAGTAGCTTAAGTATTTATGTAAAACTTAGAGAAGTGAATTAAAAATTATCATAAAATATAAACACTGGCTTTCCCTGAACCACATAGACACAATTTTGTTCAATATAAACTACTCATTCCTAAATAATACTATTCCATACTATTCCAGCATGGGAAGACAGGGAAGCTCCCTGAGGTGTGAATGTTCACCTGGGTTCTGTGAGCAATAGGGCTGCATCTCACTCATCATGCTAACACACATCTTTTCAGTGATTCATGTGCATCAATGCTTCAAGGCCCTTTGTAGGACCTCCTTTTGAGGATCGAATTCTGAGTGCTCTGATCATGCCTTTTGTATTTGCAGCTAATAGTATTTCTCTGTGTTGTTCTTCCACCAAAGCAGTGGCTTTTCAAAAAAAATGCTGCTTCTCATATTAATGAGATTTTAGTGTCTTCACCTTTTCATATTTCATTAATATATAATAGTTTTTTAATAGAAGAAAGTCATTTGAGAAGAATATTTGCCTTTCAGTGAGAGCTTTTGTTCATATTGGTATTGCTGATGATTAAAATATGGGATTTTTAAAAAAGTAATATATGAGAAATAATATGTAAAGAATGAAAAAAGTATCTTCTTTAAACAAAGCCAGCTATCGTTTTGAAATTTTCATGACATTCTACTCTTAATTCAGCAGCTTTACCTTTTGACAATTTAACATATTAAATTATTAATTTTTAGTATAAGCTCCTTTTATTAATGTCATAGGTGCTTTTACTGTAGGAGGTCTAAGTGATATTATTTCAAAACTATGCCTGTTATTTTCTGTGGTATCATTGGCTACTCTTCCATAAAAATCTAAGAGTATAAGCCAGAATTTATATTGCTGGCTACTAAATTGAGGAACATTTGATTTGACAGCGCTTCAGTTCAGCTGAAATGTAACTGAGACCCTTACTCAACTGAAAAATATTTCAGTTCTGAATATATATTGGCACAGCCAATGCATAATTAACAGGCTGTATCTTTGAAGCAGTACACCTTTAGCACTGAGGCCACTCACGTTGTACAAGTCTTCAATTATTTATGCTTTGCTGAAAATATCTTTGTGTTGAAAATATTAACAGTTGATTTAAGGGATGAAACCTTTTAATTCATGCATTAGACGCTTTACATTTAAATAGCAAGAAGTTTTCTGTGGGGTATATGGGAGTTCCCTAGACAGGAAACAGTTTTGTTCTAACTGCTGCTGGGTTTTGTGGGGCAAATCCCATTTCTCTTCCCTGTCTGCCCTCAGTCTCTGCTGCCTGTATTGATTTTAAGTGCTTTGAGGGAGAACATTCTGGTCACTGTGTGCCCACAGAGCACCAGTGACCACAAATCATAGAATTTTAGGGGTTGGAACAGATCATCTCATCCCAGCCCTCTGCCCTGGGCAGGGACACCTCCCACCAGAGGAGGTTGCTCAAGGCTTCATCCAACCTGGCCTTGAACACTGCCAGGGTTGGGGCATCTACTGCCTCCCTGGGCAACCTGGGCCAGTGTTTCACTACACTCATAGTAAAAAACATTTTCCTAATATCTAGCCTAAATTTCTCCTCCTTCAATTTGAATCTGTTACCCCTTGTCCTCTCACTGCAACTCCTAACACAGAGTCCCTCTCTGCAGCTTCCCTGGAGCCCTTTCAGATCCTGGAAGGTGCTAATGAGCTTTCCACACAACCTTCTCTTCTCCAGGCTGAGCAGCCCCAACTCCCTTGACCTGTCTTCATAGAGGAAATGCTCCAGTCGTCTTAAAAACTTTGTGGCCTCCTCTGGACTTGCTCCAACAGTTCCATGTCCTTCTTATGTTGAGGGCACCAGAACTGCACGCAGTATTCCATGTGTGGTCTCATGAGAGCAGAGCAGACAAACCCCATCCCTGACAGGAATCTGCACCAAGTGGCTGTCACACAGGATCAAGCTTTAGCTCTAATGCTGAATGTTGTCTTGGTTTTCAGTGGTGCCCTTAGCTCTGGTCATTCAAGCAAGCAAAGCCCCTCACCAGTACTTGACTTCTGCAGCCTCAGACAACCAGTGGAGCCATTCGCTGTTTTCCTTGATACCCTCATGGCCAAAGAAGATTTTGTTCAAACGAGAGTCTGATGTTAACCACCAGCTGGTCAGTAAAAGATTGTTTGCCGCTTGTAATATTTGTAAGGATTGTAGCAATTATATCAGAAGTGAATGTTATTGGGAATTTACTACCCCATTAGTATATTTCTAGTTCTGTCTCAGGTGATTATGTTCATTTGAGATGGTTTCAGCAACACCAGCTAGTTGTGAGACTTCCAGAGAATTACTGTGGCACATAGATGTGATTGTTGTGTAGATTCTGGTAGACACTTAGTAATGTAAAGGATCTCTGTAGTCTGATGAACTTTGTGCACACTGTATTTTGATAGGGAATTTTGACAGCCAAAATATGAATATATCAGATCAGATTCTAATAATTACTTGCGGGAATAAGTAATTCATACACATTTGGACTAGAAAAAGAGATTAACTGTTAGGACAACAAAGCTCTTAAATTAGAAGGTGATTTTACCTCTAATATTTTTTAAACAATTTCATTATTTACATAATTTAACTCATGCTGCAGTTTGTGAGTTATAATATAGACTTTTGCCCTTCCTCCATAGCCTGAAGATGTGTCCAATATGTCACTGTCTTCTGAATTTGGAATAACCTTTGAGAAATGTGGTATGGTAAGTTTTCTTACATTTGTCTTGTTAATTTGGTAAGAAGTTTGTACCCAAATGTCCTTCAAAAAATGTGGGAGCAGAACTGTCTCCATGGCGAGTATTTGGGAGTATGTCCATTCTGATGTAAGGTGGTTGCACCCTCTGTAAGAGGCATAGTTTGGCAATGTTGATTCAAAACAGAAGTCAGTGAAATCTCTCAGCCTTCAGGGGATTTGGGATTGTGGTCTAAGTAAAAACTTCACTGTGAATTTATAAATGGGCAAATTCCAATGAGCTCTAGAATAGTAGGGATAGAGACAAACTTTAGAGGGTGAGATAAGTCTTCTGAGATACTCTCCTGGCCAAACCTTGGGTGCCCTACCTGTGTCGGGCATGGACTTCATTTGGAAGATGAGGCACTGAGCCCTGTGATGGCCATGGTGTCTTTGAGCATCCTAGCACACACCCATAGAAAAGCAATTGTGCCATGGTCTGCATATGCAGTGGGACTCACCTACAGCACAGTGTTGAATGAAATTAAAGGTTTCATTTGGTTTGTGTAAATGCTTATGAGGAGCAAAACCTCCCTACTAGAAGAAGCTTTTAAACCTTCCCTTTAATTTTACTTTATGCAGCATAGGTTGATAGATTTATGTAGGCTGTTACTTTTCCTTTCTTTTTTTTCCTGTTTTTTTCTTTTTTTGTACACGGTATGAAGCCAGTCTGAATTTCCATAATTACAGACAGTTGATCTTACCTGTCCCTTGGAGAGAGAAAGTACATCCCACTTTACAACCAGTCTGAATTCTGCCACTGAAATGCTGCATATGAGGGTGGAGGATTCAGTAACAAGTACAGAAGAGGTGACATTATAACCTTGTACTGGTTTGGGCTGAAGTGGTGTTAACTTTCTTCACAGTGGCTGGTATGGAGCTATGTTTAGGATTTGTGCAGGGCACAGGGTTGATAATGCAGAAATATTTTTATTACTGCTGAGCAGAGTTTACACAGAGCCAAGGTCTTTGCTGCTTCCCATACTGCCACACTGGTGAGGAAGTTGGGGGTGCATGGGAGATTGGGAGGAGACACAGCTGGGACAGGTGACCCAAACTGACCAAAGGGATATTCCATACCATATGACATCATGCTCAGTATATAGTGGGAGGAGGAAGGGGGGATGTTTGGAGTGATGGTGTTTGTCTTCCCAAGGAACCGTTACGCGTGATGGGGCCCTGCTCTCCTGGAGATGCTGAACACCTCCTGCCCATGGGAAGCAGTGAATTCATTCCTTGTTTTGCTTTGCTTGTGTGTGTGGTTGTTTCTTTCTCTATTAAACTGTCTTTATCTCAACCCGTGAGTTTTTCTAGCTTTCACCTTTCCAATTCTCTCGCCAATCCCCTCGGTGGGGGTGTATGAGCAGCTGTGTGGTTCTTGGTTGCTAGCTGGGGTTAAACCACAACAAACCTGCACCACATCATTTGCATAGAGAAGAATGAATATGCATCACATCTCATGGCACTAATTACCTATAATGTTGTTATTGAAATGGCAGCATAACGTAATTAATGAGGCTGAATGGTGAGCATTTCAGATGTAGGAGGCAGTAACACAGAACCTTCTGGTTTTTTGGCTGTAGATTCCCAGTTTTTATACCAGAGTGTCTCAGAGTTTGAGCCTGTCGTATCTTGTTTTTTTCGGCTCTTCACAGCACAGCCTCACACAGGCTCATTACAAATTCTGAAGTCCTGCTGTACAAGACCAAAGGTAATCTGTTTTAGATGCTGGAATTATCAGAAAATAATTTTGAAGTGCTATTAGTTGTAAATTACTGAAAACTGTTCAATTATATGTGACTGTCTTCCACCTTCAAATGCAGTTCACATTTTATTTTCCTTGGCTTTCATTGTCATCTGCTTCAATCCTAATTCATCTGAACAGATGCTTTCATGCTAAGAGACAGACTGGCCATATGGTGGTCTTTAGCTGTTTTAAATGAGGAAAAAGTGAATTTTGCACATTTTCCTCCTACTACCACGAGTGGCTCCTCAGAGCATGAAAGTGTCATATATTTACTTCTTGGAGTCAGGATTTTTCCAACATCTTTCTGCAGAAATACCCTTATTGAACCTGGGGTGTTTGAATTTTACCTATGCTTCCAGAGTTAATTTGGTGTTATTTTTAGAAGTCTGAGAAATCATCATGGCTATGCTATAGGGCACCTCATTATTATTGACCTCATAAAGATTTAGACAATTCTGGTTTAGTATGAGTTATAGGGAAAGGCAGTTTGGAAGGTGAGAGGTCAGTAAGCAAGTTTCATTTAGAGAGTATAATTGCTCAAGAAGACTTACAGGCTTAGTGGAATAAATAAATAAAATCATATGAGTGCATATTGTTAGAGATTGGTGATTAGCCTATGACCTTCAGCCCTAACTGGAAGCACAGCCATGAACTCCAAAATCCACTGGTGGCTCCATCTGCCCTCACATGAGAAGGGTGAGCCAAGCTGGCATCCTTCAGAGAGTCTGGTTGCTGTGAGACAAGGGAAATAGAGACCAAAACTGCATGGAGAGAATGAATTTGCAGCTTGGGCAGCTTGCAGATGAAACATCCTCGTGGTACAGAAGTTCAAACTTCAGAATTTTCCAGGCTCTTGTTACAAAGTTATTGTCCAGTTTTGTATTGTGTGAGATATCATGGGGGTACTCAGATTCTTGGTTACACTTCTGGTTCTGCAATAGCTTTATTTCCAACTTTGGACTTCCTGCCACTTTGTCTCCAAGCAACAACTGGACGTACTGAAGATTAAAATCTCCTTGGGATCAAACAGTGTAGTATCATTTGCAGGTCACTCAGAATGCCTTCAGAAAATAAGTTTACACGTAGAATGAAGTTTTATTTGTCATCAAGACTATGAATTTTGCTGTTGAGATGCACATACAGCTGTTTGCACCATTAATATTGATGTTTCTCTTTTCAGATTGATGTTGAGCATGACCCTCAAACTGCATACATTATGCTGATGATTAACAACACCAACACGTTGCTTGCAGCAAACATTACAGATCTTATCCTCCTGGACAACATCACTGGTCTACATGTTCAAAATACCAGTGGGAATAAGACCATAGATGGCATACAGATTTACAGGAAAAGATTCTTGCAAGGTAATGAAATCTGCAGCGAAATACCCCTGATTGCACATGTGGAAGAGCAGTATTCCAGTGCACTGTGAATCAAAATTCAGCTGAAATCTGTCATATTTCTCTTTGGTTTCAACAAGAGGAGCACCAGCCAATTAGTGGTTCTAATGTAGGTTGTCTGTTCTGTAAAAGAAATATTTAAAAATATCTCATGTGGAGTTTTAGTATCAAAAAATCATGCTTTTCAATAGCTTGGGGCATCATTTAATGCAGTTTTCAGATCTTGGGCTGAATTTGCTTGAGTTCTTAGAGGCAGCAGATACGAAGAATGTTGCTGGGCTCAAGTGGCCATGAAATCTCTACTCTTGATGTGGAGCATCTGCTGTGTCAGAAAGGAAAAGCTCCATTGCTGTCCCAAGCCTTCCCCAGGGATCTTTGAGAAATTTTCCTGGGCCAGAGCAAATGTATCCATATCTCTTCTCCCTGGACTATGCTGGTGGGCTCTGCCCACCTCCTCTGCTGAATTCCCTTGAGGTCAGTCTTCTGAGCAGTGTGGTTCCTAGGAGGGCACTTTTGCTGGCCAGGAAATACAGTCTAAAGGGGAACCTAAAGAGCTCAGATGTTTTATTCATACTGAACTTTCTTTTCAAATTTGGAAAACGTCTGTAACTGCAGCCAAGCTCAGCTGGGTGCTCAGCTCTTCAGAGATTCACGCCATCATCTTGTGTGAAAAAAGATGTGTAACTGTTCTGGGTTGTTTTCAAGTCAGTGTAGCTCCTGTTCTGTGTAAGAGAACACAGGCACAATTACTTAGAGGCCACTATTGTACTGGCAGATGTACCTCACCTGCTTAGTCTACACGATTGGGTTTTTTTCTCTGTTGTAACAGGTGGAGAACACTTTACAATCAACTACTCTGCACTTCTTGATGCAAAAGAAACGTGGGATGGAAGGGTCTTGTCACTGCCCGCAAAGCTAACTTTCAGGAGTACATCACAGGTATTTACTTCACAACTTTATTTTGCTCTTCACAGTTTTTGTATAAAACCCAATCTCAATCCTTGATGATTTTTGAGAACTCAGTTGCATCAGGCTCTGAAACAACCGGTCTAATGCTGCAGTTTGCCTGGCTCTGAGTGGGAGACAGGACAAGTGGTTTCTGCCGAACTAAAATGTTCCAGTTCTTAAATATGGCTTGATAGTTTTTCTGTGGGTTTCTTAATTGCTTTTAATTGGAACCTGCAGATATATTTTCATTTCAACTGCTGTATCTCCCTTGTTTTGGAGAAAAGAATGTTTAGTATGCTTGAGAATGGTGCTAGAGTGGTAGAGAGCAAAACTTCAAAAAACAGGGAATGATAAGAGTAGAGACATGCACTGACTGTGGTCCCTGTTCTCTGCATTTTCAGACGTCCCAGATATCCACTGGGATATGCCTCTGTGTGCTGAGAAGGGGAGTGTATCCCACAGTGCAGCTGCTTCCATGTCTCTTAGTGTTACCTATAAGTACTCTGCATTTTCCTATCAGTTTCATTTGAGCTTAATGAGAAGTATAGATTATCTTCCCAAGGAGAGGCTTTTCTAGAGACTCTGGGCTGTGTGCCAGTGGATTCTGCTCTTTTTTCTTTTAATACAGGTAATTTTCTTTTCTCTCTCAGAATAAAACACATCTTGTATCATTGACAGCATCATTCACCATAACTGAAGAAGAAAAGACTCAGGTAAATGCTATGATTTGGTATTATGTTTCCTCTCCTGTTTATACTTATGAACAATCTCAGCTAAATCCTAGGAGCTGTCCTTCTGTCTCATCACTCAGCTGTTCGCTATTAATCATACCCAAATTCTGCCTTATCAGATTTTAAGAGGAAGAAAACAGGACTCAAAGGATGATTTTTTTTTCTTAAAACAGCAATATTTAGTATGGAAAATCTACAAATTGCATTATATTCCTTGCTATGGTTTTTCATTTGAAGAATTGTCCAGGCAGAGAAAACTGTGGTGAGGAATATGCTCACCTGCTTCTCTGCCTAGCCACCACAAGAAAGTTTTTGCCTTTGCAAAAGCGTGAACTTATCCTCCACCTATCAAGGAAAGGTTTCTGTATGATGCTGATACACAAGCCTGAGAAATAAAACTACAGTAAGAGCAGCATAGTTTATGTTTGCCTGTCATTTTTAACTAGTCATTCTTCCAATATGACTTTCTTGGTTTCTGAATTAATGTGGTTTTTAAGAGGCTAGATAAACCTTCAGAATTACATTAATTAGAGCAAACAGTGTTATTCTTTTTTATTAAAAACTCCCCACTGCATCCACCAGGTTCTTTACTAGACTAATCTTCACCAAACTTGTTTTACTCCCCTAACACTTCATAACCTTGTCAGGATGCTGTTGCAAGGGGCCATTTTTAAAGGATGGCTTGGCTGTGGCTTGGTTGGCAGGAGTACTGGAATAATTTGTGTTTAGGAAGAAGAAAATAGTTTGTTTCAATGTAGAACATTTTTGCCAGGGTTGTGTTGTTTGAAATCTAAAGTTCCTGTTGATGGGGCTTACCTGAATAGATCTGGAGGACTAGACCACTAATTCCTTTGACATGGGCCTGTCCTGTGAGCTTCTCTCCAGCTTTAGAATAAGTAGTGAAGCATTGGAACAGGCTGCCCAGGGAGGTGGTGGAGTCACCATCCTTTAAGGTGTTCAAGAAACGACTGGACATGGCAGTAGGATGGTTAGTTGACAAGGCAGTGATCAGTCAAGGGTTGGACTTGATGACAGAGATCTTTTCCAACCTCCTAGAAGGAATTCAGCATATGAGTGGCTTACTCAGATAAATACTTGGTCCCAAAACAGTTTAGTGAACCTCAAAGTGCTTCAAGGGTTTCATTATTTTCGAGTAAGCACATTAAAAACCAAAACACAGTAAGAAACCAAGCATACCTCTTCCAGTTAGAGCAGTTGTTGATTCTTTGTGTACAGTGCTGTGAAGTAAACCTTGAATCTTCTTGGACCTGTGAAATAGTAGCCCATGTTAATGCCTTGATGCTAACATCATTGCGTAATTCAGCTGAAAACATGTTGAAATCAATGAACGCTGAGGATCTCTAGCAGCTTTGAGAAGCTGAGCCTGTGAAATTGCAAAGTCTGACACGAGGTAGTTAGAGATATGATGGATTTTCAGTGTACAAAAATGTATCAGAAAGAGAAAAACCAGACAGTAAAGGATAAAATTCTGCTGTAAAAGGATAAAATTCTGCTGTTAGATTGGAATAAATCCTTTTCAGATTGTGGACCATGTTTGATTATTTCTTCCTATGTGGAACTACCGTTGACTCCATGGAATGCTGTCAGGTTTCTGCTCTGAGAGATGATCAGGCCCAGCTTGCAAGCATCATGTTAATTATTTGCAGTTCCTAGCCCCTGCAGAGTGATTACTTTGTGGTGAAACATTATACTAATAGCTGTCCCATGTTTTTGCATCCAAAGATCTCAAAGAACTAAATAAACACTGCATTAACATTTGTTACATGGAGCATGAAGTAAAAATTAATTTTTAATGCAGTTCAATATAAGAGCTAAAGTGAAAGACCTACAAAGTTGGGTTTTGGCTCACGGTTCTAGTGCTCCTGCTACGTTTTTGTGACTCAGGCTCATGCAGAGGCTACCAAGGGTGCACAGAGATTGGGTTTGTTAACTGTCAGTTGCATGTTTATTCTGAACTCATATTGGTACTTTCCCCCTATGGTGTTTACTCAGTTTTATTGAATCCATAAATGGCCATTAATTAAAGGTTGCCAACACCTGACTGACTTGTCAGAGCCTCTGAGCAACATCAGGTGCCATCAGTTTCAATGAGACTTAGAAGAGTTTGGCAACTTTGGAAAACAGATACAGAACACCCTAAAGTCACAGTACATAAAACTCAGTGTGGGATTTCTGTTGCTTGGAGTTAGGCAGGAATTTGGACTAGGTGAACATAAGGAACCATGCTAACTCATAAACCTCTGGAAAATACACACTTGTTTGAAAATATCCATGAAAATGTAGCAATTATAATGCTGCGAAACTCTGAAGTTGCATGAAACCATTTAAAAATAATTTACTGTGTTGCTTACAGTTATAATCCATAAAATACAGTTATTATCTGACCTTTATATATATTTAACATGCAGTTTTAATGATATTATCTTTAATTCCAGACCTTGTACCACCATGCCATCACTGCTGCAGGGTTCTTCATCGCGTTTTTCATCTCCTTTGTATTGACATGTGCTGGTTTTTTCATTGTTTACCGAACCCAAATCTTAAAATGGAGTTTCTGTAGTAAAAACCAGGTGAGTCATACTTTCTGTGAGGGTACTTTGTGTATTTTTTTCATTGATCATATCTGATGATATAGCTTGCTAACAAAGATTGTTTTTGAAGATAAATAAAAAGCCACCAAGTGATGGATTGGGTTTTACAGGTAATGCAATCTCTCCAACCTCTACTCTTTAGCACAATCAGATTTAGAGGTGAGTGTAAGAGTGATAACCTGGTCAAAGCAGCTACTGTCAGTACCTGGATGTTAGCTCTAGATTGGAGGGAGATTGCTCTTTGCCTATTAGTTTCTTTTCATATTCCTCCCTTCCTCCTCTGTCTGTCAAAATCAGAGGCTGGATGTGTCTGGGTTTAGGCAGTTGCCAAGGGAGTAGACAATTTACCTCAAGCACAACAGACTTGGGTACAAATTTTTTTTCTGATTATCAGGAATAGAGATTTGAATTTTGGTCTGTTAGTTATTTGGATGTGCCTTAACCTCTTGATTGATTAAGCAAAACAGATGGGTTTGGAGATGGAGCATTTGCAGTGTTCTTTATCCAAGCTATGCCAGTTTGGCGGAAGTATTTCAGTACATACTGGAACAGAGAGAGAAAATACAGTCTGATAAATATTAATCAAGTTGGCCCAATTCCAGCCCTTCCTTATTTTTGTATTTATGTGAAGTAGAGTGGGAGGGAGCTAGAGACCTCAGTCAGATTAATGTGCTGACTGATTGGAGCAGTCCTCTAGGAGATGTGCTCAGAGGTTTGAAGGCCTCCTCTACCCAGATGGTGGTGGATCTCTCATCCCTCTGGACTGACCAGAGTAGCTCACAAATCACTTGCAGCGTTACTTGCTGAGGCTGAAAATTACACAATCAATATTTTTTAATTTATTTTAGGTCTGAAAAATTAATCTCTTTAAATGAAAAGGATGTGACTACAGAAGAAACTGTGATAATACAGTAGTACAAAAAGGTCCAGATTGGGCATGGCATAAGATATTGATAATGGGGTTTATTTGTATAGTAATATTACTAGCCCTCAATCTCAGGGGAGTCTCTGAACTGAGTCTCTTCTCTCATGCATAGAATTAGTTTTTCATGTTGTTCGCCTCCTAATACTCTAATCTCATCATAAATAATTTGTATACCATAGCAATTTTTTTTAAATTTACCTGGAAAGTTTGTAGTGGAAGACAACCTTTTGACCACTTTCACAAGTGTTCTGTCTTCTCCATTCATTTCCTTACTTGTATTCCAGATCAGTTATATACTAAAAGGGATCAGCCTGAAATGAAGTAGTATATTTGATTTCAGTTACATATCTGAATTGCTCAACCTGTTTGTATGCTTTCCAGCTCTGCAGTTTGATGCTAAGTAGGAACCTTCTCACCCCAAGTTAACCTGCAATAAAATTACATCAGACACTCAGTATATTTTTATATATAATCTAAAGCTTGCTACTTTTTATTTATTTTGTTTTAGGAGATGCAGCATGAACTCAGCCAAAACCACAAAGCAGAGCATTCTCAGTTTAATTCAGGTGATCTCTTTAGTGAAGATATAATCATGAACGACCAAGTCATTGATATTCTGTTCTTCGAAGAACCTGGGAACATGCTCCAGGCTTTAGAAGAGTAAGAATTCACTGCTATTATATCATTTTTATTGCATTTATCAACAGCCAAACCTTTGAATATGTTTTGAGTATCTGCCCTTTATTGTTTTTTTATAGTGTCTGTTTATACATATGACTGCACTGCCTTCAATTTTGGAATGGTTTTAAACAATGTGTTTAAAACAAATGGTTTTAAACACATCTGTGGCAACTGAAAATCATCATATTTCATATTGCTTCACTTGTAGAAGTCACGACTCCATCTAGGCCTTAGACATACAAGTTTTCCAGTCCAAAATGAATGAGAGTTTTGCCTCTCTGTGGTTCACTAAGTAAAGGGAAACTTTGTGGTGTACAAGAAAATGCTGAAAGGTTTTATTCTACCATTCTGCTTCCCAAAGGGTGGCTTCTGTCCTAGGAAAGGGAGCTCCCCTGCTGGGTGCATCATTACTGTTCACCAGTGTATTTTGAAAACACCTGGAGCAAAGTCTGAGGAGTGACAGTTTGTAGTGCTGCCAGAAAGGTACCATGTACCTGCAATCAGTGGGACCACTTGGTAGAGAGAGCAACTCTCCTGAGACTGTTGGCAGGCGAGTCAGGACTGTTTGACAGAAACATGACACTGGTAAAGGCCATCTGTTCTTCATCTGAATTTGGTGAAAAGGTCTGATTTGACGAGGAATGGATGTTGTTTATTCAGTCTTACCATTAGCTCATGCTAAGTGAGGTTCAAGGCAGTTATTATGCAAATGTAAAATCTGTAGAAGCTGAAAAGTTACAGGACCATAGATTAGGTCGGTGGTTTTCTTAAAGGGTAACTAACAGCATTATTATTTCCTGCCTTTCCTGGATAATTGAGGTACTTACCTCTGTAAATTGCACATTGATCCTTGCTTTTATGACTCTGTAGCAATTCAGGTTTTGAGAAGGCTTATCCTGAAAATCATTATGTGAATATTAAGAAGAACAGGGTCAAACATTTTTTTAAACTTACTTTAGTAATAATTTATTTCAGGCACTGTTAATGTATAGCTAGTTTTAAAAAAATGCTAGACTATTTTCAGATACATTATGGATTAGAAAGATAGATACTCTTGCAAACCTTGATAGGTTTATTTTTATAACTGGATTATTTCTAAAGTAGGATTCATTTCTTAGTTTCAGTATATATCCAGAGGCTAAAGTTTTTTAATAATCTTAAGAGGTTAGTGCATACATCTCTTACTTCCTTTTCTTTCTTCACAGTTTCTATTTTCTTTACCTCTAAGCAAGTGAATAAAGTAGGTGCCTATTAGAAAACACTCACTAACCTTCTTCACCTTCTGAGTTATCTTTACCTTCTTTCAGGATGAGGATAGTAGATAGAGCACAAAGGTCTCCAGAGTTACAGTGCTTCCTGCTATGAAAGATGATAGAAAGGGCAATAGACATTACTGTGAGGGACTCAAATGAGCAGTGGGTGCTAACCTGCATTTGTAGTTCTGTGTTATGAATCTGTGATAAAATAGACAAGTGTGTAAACTCCTTTTTTTTTTCCATTAGAGAAGATCAAGTGCTTAATATGTGATAGCCTGTAAGACAGGGGAACTGAAAAAAGCAAGTCATTTGAAATGAATGAAAACATCTTTTTCCATGCTAAAAATGGGACTTCTATTTGATGTTGGCTAACTGTGAAGAAATTGTGTTGAGAATTATATGGGTCATTTCTGCTGTCCACCCAGAACAATTTACCTCATCCAGAAAAGAATCTCCTTTTGAGTTGTGCTGTTAGTGATACTTTATTCCATATCATTTTGAAAGAAGATTGGTATCTCCTACCATTTCTGTCATCCAGATACTCACCCTGCCTGAGCAGATCAGAAGAATCTGAGTAGATCACAGCAAAGTTGGATCTCCTCAGGCATCAATGCATAATGCATAGAGCCATAATATTTATTTATACTTTTATTAATATCCAAGCTGAAGTTGGTGCTTTTGAAATCAGTGTTAAAATACGTGATGACTTCACAGGAAGCAGGACTGGAGTCTTTTTTACACTCTTTTTGCATCATCATTTTTCAGTGAAATAACCTTTTTCTGAGCTCTGTTGCAACAACTGTATTGTAGGTAGCTGTGGCTTTAAAACTGGTATTCTGAAGGTTCTTATTTATCAGATCTTGTGTTTTCTGCAGTCAGTGCAGAGGTTCTCAGTCTCTTAAATGCAGGATTTTTAAAATGCTTTCTGAACGGATTAATGTAAGAATTTAAATATCTTTACTCTCTTTATATTACTGTGGATAGTTAAGCAAATTTGATAGTGAAATTGCTGCCAAATCTAGTGCTTAGACTTTTAGCAGGGTTTCCTGAGTCTTTTTATTTTCTGACTGATCTCTCAGCTCAATTTATCATCTCATTCAATTTGGGATGGGTTTTTAATTATTATTATTTTCATTATTATTTTACTGTATGTCATAGGAATCCTATTTCTGGTTTTGTCAGCATTCTGACTTCTTCTGGAAAGCTAAACTTAACCTGTGGCTCATCCATGTGAAAGCATCCTTAGATAATCTTCACGTACCTTTCTTAGCAATTTTATTTACTGACATGATGTCCTGTATTCTCTGTAGGCTCCTGTGTGTGGTCTGTGCTGAGTTTATGCTTGGCTGTGTGTCACAGGACTGATGGATGAACTCCCCCTCTACAGAGCTGGCTGCAGGCCAGTACAGCTCCTGGTGTAGCATCTTCAGACCTCTGCTAACAGGGCCTGGCTGCAGGCAGAGACCAGGGAAAGGCAACACATCCCACTCCAGCACAGGAGGGCTGAATAATTTGGGTTTGGGCAGTCAGTAGTTGTTGGTGGTCTTTGAGACCTAATGCAACTACTTCTGCTTCTACTTTAGCACAGTTTTGGTCTCCTGCAAAGGTTTGTACCTTGTCATGCTGCAGCTTGTGTAAATCACTGCCCTGAATTGTTTGCAGTCTCTGTTGTGACCAGACCCAGCAGGAGAGCATGGGAAGCAGAGGAAGGGAAAAAAAAAAAAAAGGGAGGGAGAGGCTGAAGAGAGGAAGGTCCACATTGACATAGTACTTTAAAAAAACAATAACAGCAAAACACAACAAACAAACTGATCCAAAAAAAAACCAGAAAAAATACTCCAAAACACAGCCCAACTTACTGGTACTGTATTACTGATCCCACAATAAATGGATGATTTGGGAGACAAACCACATCAGCAGCTGAAGATCTCTGATTATACTTGAATTGGCTTTCTTTGCTTACTGTTACTAAAACCAGCACTGCAGGTACTGGTTTCTGGCTGTGTGATTCTCCTTGTCTGACCCTTTCTCCATCTTCACTTCTGTGAAGTGTGAAAAGGCAAAACAGGCCATAACACTTGGGTTCTGTCCTTCTTTTTCCTTCCTCACCACCCTAAATGACATGTTCTTTGGGAGCATTGTGTATTATGAAGCGATGCTTTTGCAGAAACTGCTACCATGAGCTCCAGTCTCCTCTGGATCCTGTTGTAATATGTATGGTACTAATTGGCTACCACTGGCAGATGAGAGATGAGCCTTCTGAAAATAACAGGTTTTTCTGTTTAGTTGAGAAAATGTCACTAAAGGGGAATTTGTTTGATGTTTCTCTCCCTTTTAGACTTCAGAAAGTTGTGTCGCAGTAGTTTCTTATCTTTGTGAACTCAGAATTAGTTCTAGAAATGTGTTGGAAAGCCATTAGTTATTTTTAGGACTATTAAATTCAGAGCTATTAATTCTTCTGTTCAAAAATTCCCTCTGTGGGCTTGTAATTTGAATAATAAGACTTAAAGACACAAATACTTGGCAGTTAATGGGAGGCTTCCTTTTTTTCTGTGTGGTGTGTTGTGCTTAAACTTAACTATAGTTGCTTTCCTGACCCTAGCTGCTTTCTTGTATTCTTTTATTAGGTCCTTGGAGGGCATCTGTTGCTCAGGCACCTTGTCTCCTTCTCTGTGTTTGGCATCTGGGATTCTCCCCTTCCAAGTCTTCTCTGACAGATCTTTAAATCCTCTTCAAGTGAGTGAAAAGTCTACACTTGCTGTTTGCAGTTTCATTCTCTATGTGTCTGTTCACCTTTCCTTTCCCCACCCCTTTATGCCACCTACCCTCTGTACTGTCCTCATCCTTCCTCTGCATGCTTTGTCCAGCAGAAAGAAGCTTTGATTTTTTTCATCAATAGGTTGACATCAGCTACTTGTACTTCACTGGCTTTCATGTTTCTATGATGCTGAATATGCTCAGGAAGTGAGATGAGACTTTTTTAACATCAGTTGCCAGAAGAAGCAGAGCACAGAACACTTAAAGGAACTTATTAAATGTACCTTGGCTTCAGGAGACAGAGTATCAAACTAGCAATTTTTTTCTCTACATGGCACAAAACATTGCACATTTAACCTGTATGAATGTAAACATTGTTCTTCTGATGGACATAAATGAAACCAAATGAAAGCTTTTGGTTTATTACATGTACAGAATTCATGTGTTGAACAGACTGTTGGTGTTTAAGGCACCAAGACTTACTGATGCAGTGTGTTAGGGCTGCCCTCAACCTCTCTATTTGGAGTAAGAGCTTGAAGCAAAGTTTGTGGTGCTTGTGATGAGCTTGTCTCAGTTCTGATGGCTGTTGTGTGGAGATCACAGACCAGAAGCAGAGCACATCACATGGAAGGTAGATTTCAACTTTTTACAGATGCAGCCTTCAACTGCCACTGGAAAAAGCTAATGATCTGGCTGCTGTCTTCCAGGATGTGACCTGTGGCTTACTTTTTCTCCATACTGTTACCCTTGGATTGGTGGAACAGTTCATGTGCTTCTTGTCTTTTATTGCCACCTTCACAGACATGCTGTCAGGAAAATGAAGAGAGTTGCAGGTTACATACACCTGGGATCTTAGCAGCCTCATTACTCACTTGCTGACACACCAGTATCAGGTTAACTACCCTTATTGCTCCTCATATGGAGTTATTTGGGTGCTGTAGTTCTTGTGGTCAAGAAAAAGATGGGAATCTTGCTCAAAATGAAATCAAGTTGAGTCTGTAATGACTTGCAGTAAATAGGAAGAAATGTTGTTGGAAGACTGAGGGGAGAATAATGAGAAATGTTGTGATGGTGTTTGGTTTTGGCTTTCATTCTTGGGATCACTGCTGAAGAAGACTGGAAGAGTAACAATTGAGGTGTGTGAGGAATGGCTTAATTTTTTTTAATCCATGATAGGGAATAAATGATGTGTTATGGACTATCTGTCAATGTGGTAGAGCTGTGAAATGTTGCTTTCCAGAGAGAGATGAAGAATTTAGTCTTTCACATCTCAGTGAGAAAGATGGTGGTCCCAGCACCTACTAACCCTATCAGTTCATGCATGAAGAACATAAAAATAATTACAAAGGTACTTGTTGTTCCAGCAAACAAAGAGCGTTGGAAGTTGAAACTAATCAAATTCAAGTTGAGGATGAGGTGACCATTCTTAGATCTTAGAGGAATTATCAAGTGAAACAATTAATTAAAGTGTTGTTTAGTTCTCTGTTAGGGGATGCTGGAAAACCAGGATGAGGTGTTTCTCACAGAAGACAGATACACATCGATTAAATCAGAGCTGCTGAGCTTAAAGTAGGAAGTAGAACAGAAAAATCAATCTGGTGGCTAATAATGAATTGGTGAATCTCTGAAGGCAAACCTCCTATTACCACCTGGCAGTCATTAGGGAAATGTTACAGCATAAGGCTCCCATTTTCTGGATCCTTGTTTTTATTTAAATGCATTTTCACAACACTGAAATGCTTATTTTTCAAGTTGTCATAAATAAACAGCTTAGCAGTAGCCAGCTGTGTCAGCAAAAGTCCAAGGACTATAAACAAAATGATTTAAAATGCACATCTGTGCTGTCTCTTTGAAGTAGTTGCTGTGTTGTTTCACCATCCTGTTGCCTTGATCCTGCCATCACCTGTCTTCCGTGGCTGCCCCACTGTCCTGAAGTGAGAAAAAGCTTTAAGAAAAGTATTGCTAGCAGGTCAAGGGAGGTGATCCTGCCTCTACTCAGCCCATGTGAGGCCACGCCTGAGTACTGTGTCCAGTTCCGGTTCCTCAGTACAAGAGGGACATGGAGCTCCTAGAGCTGGAGGGCAGTGAAAATGATTAAGGGACTGGAGCACCTCACTTAGGAGGAAGCACTGAGGGAGTTCGGCCTGTTCAGTCTTGAGAAGAGATGACTGAGAAGGGACCTCATTAATGTATCTTAAGAGGGGTTGCCAAGAAGATAGAGCCAGGCTCTTCTCAGTGGTGCAAACCAATAAAATGAGAGGTAATAGGCAGAAATGTATGCACAAGATGTTCCACCTGAATATGAGGAAGTACTTCTTTACTGTGCAAGTCACTGAGCACTGGGACAGATTGCCCAGAGACGTTGTGGATTCTCCCTTACCGGAGATATTCAAGAATCACCTGGATGCAATCCTGAGCCATGTGCTCTAGGATGGCTCTGCTTGAGCAGGAAGGTTGGACTAGATGATCCATTGTGGTCCCTTCCAACCTGAACGTTTCTGTGATTCCATGAGTAGGACTCCCACAAGCAGAGGGAGCAGATCAACACCCTGGGGCACTTGACCATGAATGTAGGTGAACATCACCCAAGAAGGCTGTTGGGTGTTGTCCTTCAATTTCCATCTGTACACAGCGCAGGGAAGCTGGATGGTCATGTTGTCTTGGGGACATTATAGCACATACAAGCTCTTACAGGATCTTCAGATTCCTGTGAGGAATGTTTCAGGCATGAGATGTTTTAACTGCAGGAATTCCTGTATGGAAGGAAGAGGGGATGAACTGAAGGAGGTTTTGTAGCTGCAGCCAGCCAAGCCTGCAGCAGATCACCAAGATGAGTATGGCCATCAGTAGTGTGTTTTTGTGGTTTTGAGAGACTGCAACAGAAAAATCTGAGATAGATTATCATAGTTTAAGCTAATGTCTCTGAAATAATTCAAGTATTTGAGTCATTGTAAGAAAACAACTTAATTCCATCCCATTGATTTCTAGATGGGGAAAATACATCTCTTGTGTTATCTGAGAGGCATGATAATAATATGTCACTGATTTAGCATAAGAAAAGGAGAGTTTGACAAAAAGGTGGAGTGTTTCCAGATTTGCATGCTTTGATACGTATCATTCTGAATGTAGTATCATTCTACTCTCTTGATGATCTTCCCAAGATCTTTGCTATGGATTTGACGTTTATTCTACAATCTGTGGAAAAATTAAGCCAAAACTTTAGCCCAGGTGAAAAAACGAATGGATTTGAGTTCCTAAAACTGTGTTTTGTTGGTCATGAGGAAATTTGTGTGTACGTAATCTACACACAGAAGCATACAGTGCTGTGTGTTCATGTAATTTGACACGTGGGGGCAAGACTTATCTAAATTTCTAATGTTAAATTGAGTTCAGAATAGGCAAAGGTATAGAATTTGGAGAAGCTACGAGGTATATGAAATTAGAATAATTATAATTGCAATTTAATTAACTCTAGAGATAAATGAGAATGTATTCATATGCAACATGACATTTAATGCATTTAGTAATCCCTTCTATTTCCATCTGGTTTTAATCTCTTTTCTAGAACTCTGTTAATGTTCATGAGAGACAGAGGTCAGCTATTTTAATTTATTTCTATCAGCACATAATCAAAACTGTCCCTTCTTCCCTGCAAAGAAGGGAGTACACCAGCACAGAACATAAAAAGTGGTATATCAATCTAGATGGGTCAGTGATTTTAGAATTGTTTCACAAAGTCAGTGAAATTTGTAGTCTCTTCAGATACCCACTTCATCTGCTCCCCGACAGAGATATTGGATTTTGGGTTTGGAAGTGGGGAGAGGGCATTTCTATTGGCTTTTGTATGAGATAATATTTTGAGTTTTATTTTTAAAAACAGCTTTGTCTTTTTCTGTCTGAAATGGCAACGCGAGGATGGACGTATTTCATTAAAGCTGCTGTAGTATAAGTTGACTCACCCTGCTTTTTAATGAATGATTGCTATCATGGTTATTAACTTATATGCCATGATAGAATGAATCATAGAATGTTAAGGGGTTGGAATGGACCTAAGAGATCATCTAGTCCCAACCCACTGCCCTAGGCAGGGACAACATCCACCAGAACAGTTGCTTAAGGCTCATCCAGCCTGGTGTGATACTCCTGCACTTGTCTGACTGCCATTTCAGTACCCAGTATGGAATGCCTCTAGACATCCTCATTTTCTGATAGAAATTCCCTATCATCTGCCATTTTAACAGTCCTGATTACCTTTCTACAGCTTGGAGGTTGCCAGCCTGACACGGGCAGATGTTGATCTGGAGACATATCGAACACAGATATGTAAGGAAGTGATTGCTATGATGCTGAAGAACATGGTCTTAAGTCACACTCTCTTTCCTCATGTGGAGAAGAGGATAAGTTCAATTTTCAAAAAGAGGTTTCTTGTCATGGAGAAGGAGATTCAAGAGGAGTATGAGAGGAAGATGGTAGCTTTAACAGCTGAATGTGATCTGGAAACAAGGAAGGAAATGGAGACTCACTGCCAAAAAGCAAGAGCTGCAAATGAAGAGGCTGAGGAATTAATGAAGAAGATTAATGAAAAGGTAAATCTGGTATAAAATCAAGATGTTTTGCATGATATGTAGTTTTATGTAGATGATTTCTCTTTTAGGCTAGAATGGCTGAGTTGTCTTCTTTGAAAAGTTAAGACAAAGATCTGCAATTTAAATGTGTTCAAAAATTCTGATGTCGTAATTAGGGTAGTTATTATTAAGAAATTGTGTTTTATTCACCAGGAAATTAATTTATCTCAAGAGAATCTGTGTCACCTAAAAACAAAGAATCGTCATTACCCTCTGGGGTTTTTTATAGTCACTTAAACTATTGCAAAGTGGTGTATTTTTATTTATTGTATTTTACTGCAGCAGTTTCTGAGTTTGCCAGTCAGGCACTCTCTAAAGTATTTTGCACATTCAGAGCTGAACAAACTCCTTGCATCATAAACCTTACAGTTTAGGTAAAAAGTTTCCAATATTTATGTTCTTATTTTGAAGAAAATGAGAAAATAAACACAATCAAAGGCTGATTTCCCTCCAAACTGAGTGAAGGCAAGCAGAACCATCTGTATTTTAGGCAGATTAGGGAGTGGACTTCTCTTGGAAAGAGACACTGGATAGTAGATAAGAGATTTAAGGCAGAGTATGATTCTTTTCAAGTTTAGAACAAAAGCTTAGTGCTTATGTGTGTCACTTGAATTCAAAGATCTCTCTCTGAATGGGTAAGTTTCGTTACCCAGGATTTCATAGCTAGTCACTAGCTGGATATGGAACCTGGGTCACCAGTCCAGCTCTCCATGGAAAAAAATTTGCTCCAGTCTTCCATGTCTTTGTGAAAAGCAGCTGGATCAATAACCTCTTCCTCTGCTCAGCCAAAACACAGAATTTATACTTTGTGCCTCTTTTATTAATTATTTGCTGCCTGCAGTGTGTCCCTTGGGACTGAGCACTGAGCTGCAGAGGACAGTTCTCCTCGGATAATTGGTGTGAAATTCAGAAGACCAATGTAGTGACTGTTAGATAGCTCTGCTGGCATAAGGAGCATTTTTTGCTCTGTGGGGTGAGTGTGTTTTGATTCTGTAATGACTTTGTGCCATCTGAGATTAAGACTATGAATATGTAAGTCTTACTAGAGAACTATGAGAAAGGATTTCTTGCAGAGAAGCTTTTAAATTAATTGCCATTTAATTCTAGTCCATTGTTGTAACTCTAAAATTATGTTCCTGGATTAATTTGTAGAAACTGATAGTTAAAGTAGGTCACCAATAATAAGAACTTTTAGAGAGATTTGTAGTAGAACAGGGTTTTTTCCCTAATTTGTATTGTTTTTAAAATTATGCTTGTTGTGCTTTATATGAGTCTATTCAATTCTGATAGGATTTCAGGATTAATGAAACCTAAGAAATTAATTTCGTATATATATAGGCTTTGTGTCAAATTTTGTGATGGTTTATTATCATTTATCTTAAATATGTATTCTAAAAAGACTTCATTATGCCTTGAAAGTGGTATCTGGATTAAAGACTGACAGATATACAGCCCTGTCATTCCAATCAGGTGAGAACTATGAGACGTGTTCACTGATTTAATATTAGTCTTCATTCAAAACTGAAATGACAGTAATCACAGTGTGCAGAAAATATACATGAGCTAGTAGCACTGGTGCTTGAAAATATGTTCAATACTGAAAATCCCTTCAGATACAAATATTTCTCTCTTCTCTGCAGCCTGCTGTGGAATACAGGAGTCTTCTGGATAGACTTCACAGACTGGAGCAGGAGCACCTGAAGAGATTTCTTCTGGTAAAGCAGGAGGAATATTTTGCAAAGGCTCATAGACAGCTGGCTGTTATCCAGAGAAAGGAGCTCCACAGTATCTTTTTTACACAGATAGCAAACTGTGCTTTAAAGGGAGAACTGAAGTTGGAAGCAGCTAAAACATTAGTGGAAGGTTACTCTAAAATACAGGTAATGGGATGATAACTCCATTCCTAATCTAATGACAGAATACAAACCTACCGTAACTTTTGAGAAATGTTTCAGGATAAATATTATCACTTTTATAACTAATTTTCTTAGGAGGTATTTTTAAAATTATAGTGCCAATATTAGGCACATCTAAACATGTACACAAGTGTATATGGAGGCATATGCACATTTTCAAACCCCTCAAGGCATCAAGTGC
Source organism: Acanthisitta chloris (assembly GCF_000695815.1). Lineage (NCBI taxonomy): Eukaryota > Metazoa > Chordata > Aves > Passeriformes > Acanthisittidae > Acanthisitta > Acanthisitta chloris. The sequence continues at coordinate 31,745 of NW_008678805.1, forward strand.
TGTTACATACTTCAGAAAATGTACTGAGTCCCCAGTCCAAATATGCAGATTATTGAAATTGTGGTGTGTCTGAAGCACTATGGTTTTGTACTTTGAGGGGTTGAGTTATGTGGTCCAGGGGTGCTGATGTTCAGGACTTTGGTTTTGTTTTCAGTAAGCCTCTTGCAGCAGAATAGCTTGAAATGTTTCCTCAAGGGTTTGTGGATTTATGTTTTTTTTACTCTATTTATGTTGAAAGTTAGTGTTCTAGATTCCAAAAATTCTGGGAATTGTTCTTCTGGACGCTTCTTAAGGCAGAATATGATTGTTGTGGTCCTAGAGGTTCAGGGCCTGGAGGTTAAAAAGCAACATCTGGAAAGCAGGTGTCAAAACATGTAAGGCCCAATCCTAAAACCTGATGCATGATTTAGTACACAGAGGCTACACATGGGCCACTATCAGAGGTAGGTGCAGCAAGTAATTGTGCAAAAGATAGCTTAGCAGCCAGCTCAGAGAGGTAGAGCAAGTGAAAAATAGTTTTGACAATGTTTTGGCTGCTCAGTCATGGATCATGTAACTATCAGACTTTGGCTTGGCTATTTGATGCTGGTAGAATGTCTGCTACAGACCACTGTGTGCCTGCCTCTGATCTCTGCCAGACCCACTGGTAGGTATCTCAACTCCTCCTGTTCCCTCTGTTAGGAGGAACTTCTAAGCCAGCCTGTGTGCAACAGGCTTTGCTTTCCCCATGCTGCACTGGACATAGGTGGAAGAGTTATTTTTGGCTTTGAAATCAACCCTCTATGTAATCATTGTAAAGGAAAAAAGAAAGGAGGACACATGCCACTTACTGCTGTTACTGATCACTTGCTGTGTTCAGGTCCCAATTCAAGAAGACCTTTCAGCCTGTGGATAGCTGTTAGCAGGAACAGTTCTACTAAGACTAGTAGGGTTGTATGTGTATTGAGTTTGGGAGTACTCAAATCAAGCAGCCTTTGACTCAGGGCTCTCAGGAGGTGCACTAAATATTCAGGAGAGTACACACAATACTGAGGTATTCAGGCCCAAAGCTCAGCACACGATTTGTTTTGGTTTGTTAAAATATCAGTAATCATTTAACATGACCATTAGAGTTATTTGATAGAAGCTTTTTTTTTTTTTTTTGGCTTGCAAGAATTTTTAACAATGTTAATGAAGAAATCTAGTCTGATACTCAGAGGTGCTAACCAAAATTGGCATTACATCTAATGAAATATATTTATTCACATTCTTTCCTGTAGGGTGACATTGAAGAGCTAATGGATTTTTTGCAAGCTAGCAAGAAGTATCATCTGAATAGAAGATTTTCTTACAGAAAGTATCTTATTAGTAAGATACAGTTAAGGGATTCTCAAGTCTCTGCTCTTATAAATGCAGCAGCAGCCCAGATACCAAGTCTCATTAATAAGATGGAAAGGTAAATATCTCAATTATTTTCTTGTTCACCAGAATTTTGTGTGCTGTGTGGTTCCAGCACATCTATCTTCTCCTATTGCAGAGCCTTCTCACTGCTCTGGACAGGGATTTTAATTGGATGCAGCAAGCTTGGGTTTATTTCCTCAGTACAAGAGGGAATGAAGATGTTAAAAATAATATCTTGGTTATTATCTTTCCTCACCATAATAAATCTACCTTTTATTCACTTACCTTTTGCCTTGGGTTTGATCAAAAAGTAGGGGCAAGACTTAAGAGTTACCAAATATGGGCTAAAATTTAGTGCTGTTGGTGTTTTTTTGACATAATACTGAATTTTAACGTAGATTAGTTTCAAGACAAAAATTACTTGGCCAAGAACGATGCATGGGGGATTGCTTTCAAAATACTGAGAGGTATTTTAATCTTCTTTGCAGAAGATTAAAGAAATGCAATAGATAGAAAAGCTCTGCAAAAGGAGGCTCTGTCTGGTTGACAAAACTGTGTGATAAAGAATATCTGGATTTCTATCCAGCACAGTCATTATATAGGGGATGATGTTTTGTGGCTAGCTCAGATATGTGTGGATGCTTGAGCAGTAGATGGAGAGGTGTGAATTGTGGAATCTGACCACCATAGTCACACTGCAGTGGCTGCACACAAGCTAATGCATTAATCTTCTGCTTTATTTATTTTTGCTTTTATTTTGAGGATTTTAGTTGGAATTAAGTTGTCAGATTATCAACAAATCCTGATTAACCAAAATGGGACTCTCCTTTCTCAGGGAGGCCTAGCTAACTGCATTTAGTTGCTACTGTAGTTTATGAATTGGGCCAGGTATCATGCTGGAATGGGACCTTAGAACCCCAGGATTCATCCGAATCCTGGCTCTGTGTGTAATGTCCATGTCTTTGGAAAAATGGGGATTGGATAGGTAAACTACAAGTATTTGACTAACATCCAGGTTCAGGTCAGGAATTGGTGCTTTCAACTAAAAGTTTCATGTTGACCTTTCCAACACCACATTTTGGAAGTCCACTGTGTTTAATAAAAATTATGACTCACAAATGTCCAACAGCCTGGTCTGAATTATGATGTTGTCTTATTCTTCTGTTGAATGAGAAAGATTTGGGGAATTCCTAGTGAATAGCAAGTCGTCTCTGAAATTCTGTTTGAGTTTGTGGAGAGGGAGTTTTTTCTAACTGTTGCAGGCACCGTTGGAATCTTGTTTTCTCTTTGATATTAAGTACTTGTCGTGGTTTAACCTCAGCCAGCAGCCAAGAACCACGCAACTGCTCACTCACTCCTCCACCAAGGGGATGGGGGAGAAAATCAGAAGGGTAAAAGCTAGAAAAACTCATGAGTTGAGATAAAGACAGTTTAATAGAGAAAGCTAAAGCTGCACACATAAGCAGAGCAAGACAAAGAATGAATTCACTGCTTCCCACAGGCAGGAGGTGTTTATCCATCTCCAGGACAGCAGGGACCATCACGTGTAATGGTTTCTTGGGAAGACAGACACCATCACACCAGATGTCCCTCCCTTCCTTCTTCTTCCTCCCACTCTATATATTGAGCATGATGTCATATGGTATGGAATATCCCTTTGGTCAGTTGGGATCACCTGTCCCAGCTGTCTCTCCTCCCAATCTCCCATGCACCCCCAGCTCCCTCACCAGTGTGGCAGGATGGGGAGCAGCAAAGGCCTTGGCTCTGTGTGAGCTCTGCTCAGCAACAACAAAATCATCTCTGCATTATCAACCCTGTGCTCTGCACAAATACTAAACATACCCCCACACTAGCCACTGTGAAGAAAGTTAACTCCACTTCAGCCCAAACCAGCACAATACTTTAGCAACTGGAGGTAGACTATAGTCTTGAACTTCCATTTGAAAGTACTGTGGTCTTAAGATTGACAATTTACTCTTTCAGATTATTGTATTTTGCTATTATTTTGAAATTTTTGTAATTGTTCTGATGTAAATGTAATAGAAAATCTGAATATCAATGCGTTTGTTGATATGATTGCTTTGTGTATTTAAAATATCTTATTATTGTTTTTGCTTGATTAGGTTACATACTTTAAAGAGAAAATTACTTCTAATGAGGCAAAGGAGTTATAAGCGACATCTAAAATTGCATTCCAGAAGCATTAAATGAAAACCATAAATATTTAGAATAATATATAAGGTTTAAAATGTCTCATTTGAATATTGCTTACACTGCTAACTGATATGAAATTGGGTTTGCACTTGCCTTCCCTTCCTTTCTTCTTCCTGTTCCATCTTCATACGCCTTCACTCTACCTTCACAAACTGCCTCACAATTCTACACTCATCTCTTGAGATTGTCCAGTTATCCACTTGCTTGTTTGATCCTCCCAGGTACCACTGCTAAAGAAACAGACATCATTCTGTTTGTCTACTTTGTTGAGCCGTATTATGGTACTAATTGCCTCACATATCCTTTTGCTCTTAAGAATTTAGGCTAACAGGCTACAAATACTGTTGTTACAGAGCAGGTCATCTCCCTGAAAGTCATTTGGGAATGCTGCTGGACCGCGCTGAGGCTGAAATTAATTTTGTTAAACAGAAATTTGATCAGGATTTGAAACAAGAAAAGCAAAAGCTTCACCAGAAACTCATTACCAAGCGAAGGCAGGAAATGCTGCAAAAGGTAATTATTTTCAGTGTATTTATTTTCATAGGGCTTATCATGAATTAAAAATGGAATTAATTGAAAAATTAAATGTAGTTTTTACAACAGGGGTCAACACTGCCAGGAGTATGGATGAAAATAAGTGTCCATTGGCTTTAGCCAATACATTACCATGTATTAATTAATTAGTAGCTGTTCTTCTAGAAAAACCTGCAAGAATGTAGCTTAACTTCAGCTTAGCTGGAGAAACTTCTGAAGCCCCCTTAGTCTAACCTGTCCAAGGGGGCCATGGCAAGCCTCTGTAACATGCAGACAAAAGCCAGCTGAGGTTCTGGAGTTGGTGAGGGAGATGACTCAGATGTCAGTCGTCCTTTTCTACAGGTTTCCTGGCTAGGTGTGACCTGAATGACTTCTACAGCACTGTTAAAATTCAGCTACAAAACAAAACTGTTTTAAGAGATGCTTTGCCTCTGGTTGCTTGTGCTGGGACTCATATCACCTCACCTCAGCCGTGTAAAAATCAAAGCTAACTCCAAGAGCTACAAGTCATCTCATAATGCAAGATGAGTTGCAGGTGATATGAAAGGGGGTTGTTGTTCAAAAGTATATTTCAAAGTTGTGCACAGTTATCTTTCTCTGCCTAAAAGATGTAGAAAAAACTATCTTGGTTTAAGTGACATTATTTACATGACCAAAGTCAGGTGAGATTGATTTTACCTTTTGCAGGATATGTGTTTCAGTGGTTTATGCTCTTTAGCAGAGACAGCAGGTATGATGATGAAGACATTATTTGTTGTGTTTATTCTGAGTACAGATAGCTTTGGTTTAGCTTTCCAGTGAAATTGCTTCATGTTGCAAGACTGGGAGAGGAAATGTTAAAAAAACCTTTTTTTTTTTTCAGTTTTCCTTCCTTGCTCTTTGATCCAGATTCACTTCTGGAATACTGACAGATCACTAAAGTTCGGCTAGTTGGGGTTGTGTCAAACTACAGGATCATGCATTTGTTTAGGTGTTAGCCTCTCTATCTAACAACAGTCTAAGTTATCACAGGCCTCTGTTAGCTCTTGTATTTAACAATGGTCTGGATTATCACAGGCCTGTGAGATGCACACAAAGCCATCATGTTGAGGGCTAGATAAACCTCTGGACACTCAAAATCACAGAAAAGCAAAAGTAGGAAATTTCCCATTGCTATGGTATGCATAGTTAAAGAGCTAGAATTTGAGATGTTCCTTCTCTTAACCTTGTTCCTCCTTTTGGCAAATGAATCAGCAGAAAGAGCATCAGAAGGAGCAGCTTTCACTTGGGGATCCCTTCAAAACTACTAAGGAGATCACTCACTACCTGAGCCACTGGAAAAATCTTCTGAGTGATCACACTGTTGAATTTGAAGAGCTTACTGAAAAGCTTGACAATGAGGCCAGTGAAGAGCTGAAAGAGCTTCTCTTTAGCCTAACAGAGAAAGCCATTGAAGACCTTAAACGTGTTCAGTGTGGAGTGTTTGTGCAAGAACTGGTCAAGCTCAATGTGCCAAAGTTGTTCCTGCTAGAAGCTGTGGAGGAGCATAAAAAAGAGATGGTTGTCAAACATGAACAGCTTGAAAGGGAAGAGCATGACAAGAGCATGGCTGCTGAAGAGCTGCTTCAGCTCACCAGGCAGAAGCTAAGCCAAGAACTGGAAACAAACATTTTGGAACAAAAGAAATTAAGGAGCTGGGAGCAATCAGTATTCACGCAAGTATCTCTCTGCCCTCTTTCCTTAGTTACTATTGCAAATAGAAGAGAACTAGGAGCTTTCACACCTGTCCAGGTATAATTCCTGATGATCAGTTCTCTGTTGGGCACTTGGGAATTGGTGGCTTGGCCCTTGCAGCACCAATGGGTGAGAGCTGCAGGGGAAATTTCAGGAAATAGCAACTTTGAAACTAAAAACGTGGAGCGGTATTTTTATACTTCCATTCATTGCATGGGAGGTTTCACTTGCACATCTTTCATTATTATTCTCAGTCTGTTCTTAGAGGTCCCACACTTTGGAAATGACAGTTAGTATATCAGGCCTAATCAGCCCCATGTCCAATTTCAATATACTCCTTCTAGCCACAAGTCAAGCCTTATTCACCTGGTTTATTTTGAGCTTTGTCACAGTTTTCACGTATTCCAGAAGTGCACAGTGCAGTAGCCTATCTCTCCAGCTCATGGGCTCTGTGCATCAAACTTGGCTGCTCTGCCCTGTTGATGGAATGCCTCAGGCACCAAACCCTGAGCCAGAGAGGCATCATGGCACAGGAGTGTTGGAGAAAGGTTTTCTGACCCTGAGAAATGTTATGGCCATTGCTACCTGCTGCAGTGTGACCCTGGGGAGGTGAGAAGGCAGGTGGTGGCCTTGCCACTGTTGGGAGACCTTGCACAGGGAGAGACCATGGCTGCAACCAAGAGTGGTCAGAGTGGGGAGCAAGGTCAGCACTGTTTGTTAGCATTTCTTCTTAGATTTCAAGTACATTTCTAACCAGTTGTTAGATTGCTTGAATAATTACAGTAGCACATTTCCTATTTAATAACAGACACTGTTAGAGGCATGGAAATGTGTAAAAATAAAATTGCAGCTTTAGGGGAAGCAGCTGGAACAAGCAAACCTCTAGTCGGCTGTGTACCCCTGAAGTAAATATAGTGGGCATAAGAGATTGAACAGGGAGAGAGGAAAAAGAAGAAAGAAAGAAAAAACAGCAGTAGTAAAAGTTTCTCCTTCATACCTCTTCTTTAAAGCAAAGCTAGATTTGCATGGGCAATTTTGCCCGGACAGCATCTTTATAAGTTTCCTTGCCACAGAGTGTAAAACTGTATAGCAGGAATATAAAAATAAGCTCTACCCATTACATTTGCTTTATTAAAGAAAAAAAATTTCATTTGTGTTTTGGTGCTCATTTCAAGGCCTTTGTATTTCACTCAGCATTTTAAATACTTTCCTCTAAACAATTTATATGCATTTTCTAGCTTGTTTTATTATCTCTTGCTTACATTGCCGAGAGCAAGTAATGTAATGTAAGTAGGGAAGTAGATTGTATGACCCAGCAGGACTTTCCTGTTTCTAACTTAGACTTTCGTGATAATTGTGTCCCAACCTGCAATCTGCCTGTTTTGTTTGTTAGATGCTGTCTTTATTTGAAGCAACAGCAAGCTGTTTGGGTTTTTTTTTTTTTTCAGTAAAATATGGTAAATATATAAAAAAAATGCAGCAACAACTGTCCTTACAAAAAGCAAAAGCCCCTAAAAACCTGTCACTGTCTTTCTGTTGAGTCCATTGTCTGTCAGTTATGGTATTTTGGTGGCAGATTCCAGCTCTCCTGTTTATGTTCTCATCTGCTATCTAGTTTTCACAAAGAATTATTTTGAATGATAGCTTTTCATTTTTGTTGCTTATCAAAGAGACCATGAGTTAGTCCAAAATATTTATGATCATTAAAGTCCTTTTAAAGCATAGACATGACAAAACTGCTGTAATTTCTTTTATATCTCTGTCAATATATCTGTATATGTGGATGTAGAGCATGTATGTTTTTTGTGAGTCTAAGACAACATGAGAAATGGTTCACTATACTGTAAATGGTTGTATGGAGTCATCTCGTCTTTAAGTAATTTTTGAAGGGAAAAGCTTCATGTATTAAAAATGTTTTAATTAAGGATTTAACTACTTTGTTGAATCAATAAACAGAAATAAGGATTTCTAAAATCAAATATTTTAGTGGAATGATGAGGTAGTACAGGCCTGTGATACATTGAATAAAAGCATCAGTACTAATGGAACATACAGTATATTATATTTTTCAATGAAAACTGCTTTTTAAAAAACAGTCTGTTCATGCTTTAAATACATACCATTTTTTTTAAGGTAGGGGAAATTTCCAAACAAACAAAATTATCCTATTTTTTGTGAAACATTCTTAAAGAAACATTTTCAGTCACAAGGTAAGCAGATGAATGTAGTCTAAGGTTAGTCCCAACTGAGCATACTTTATTTTTAAGTCAATTTCAGCTTAACCTGCTGATCAGTTCCCTAAACTTCTGTGTTGAGAACCTCCCTTCTACAAAGTGGGAACTTAGAGTGATTCAAATTACTGCTAAAATCCATTCTGTGTTGTTCAGACTGCAAAGAGCTTTTTAACAAATAACAGCTGAAACCCCTGTGACATGGTGATGGGAGGAATGACATATGACTTGGTAATAAATGGAGACTTTTTCATTTTATTTTTTCCCTGCTCAGTACCTGTGACTGCTAAGTGCTGGAAAACAGCACAGGGAGGCTTTATGGGAAGCTTTTATCTTGATTTCAGCTGAAGTTCAGGGATTGTATTGTCTGAAGAGGTGGAAGAATTCTGTGCATGGGAAATGTGCTAAAAATATTAATTTATATTTTAAATATTCAAAAACTGTATTCCCTTGAAAATGAAGTTTTACAGTCCAGGAAGTTCTGTATGTAGGATTTAAAGTATCCTCAAGGATATTTTGAGCATCATAGAGTATAAGGGTTTAAATGGACCTTACAAATCATCTAGTCCCAACCCCCTGCCCTGGGCAGGGACACCTCCCACCAGAGCAGGTTGCTCAAGGCTCATCCAGCCTGGCTGTGAACACTGCTAGGGTTGGGGCAGCCACAGCCTCCCTGGGCAGCCTGTGCCAGTGTCTCAACACCCTCACAGGAAAAAACATTTTTCTTATATCTAACCTAGACTTCCTCTCCTTCAGTTCAAACCCATTACCCCTTGTCCTATCATTGCAGTTCCTAACACAGAGTCCCTCTCTGGCTCCCCTGTAGGCCCTTCAGATATTGAAAAGTTGCTCTGAGGTCTCCACACAGTCTTATCTTCTCCAGGTTGAACAGCCCCAACTCCCTCAGCCTGTCTTCAAAGGGGAGATGCTCCAGTCCCCTTATCATTTTTGTGTCCTCCTTTGGACTTGCTCCAACAGATCCATGTCCTTCTTATGTTGAGGACACCAGAATTGCATGCAGTATTCCAGCTGCTAATCAGCTCATTGCTATGTGTGGAATCATTAACTGATACATGAAATGGACAAAAAAGGGATGATCACTGCTATGTAAAGTAAAGTATTGGTGTGCATGTCTCTTACAGTTTCTGGAAGATTGGATGTATCACTGCACACAAATGACTTTTGTTTTCATTTTAATAGGCAGCTTCGTAATTTACCCCTCTCACTGTCAGAAGAGGAATTGCTGAGAATGAGGCAAGAGTTGCACTGCTGCTTCTCTCAGGTGGACAGCAGCTTGGCTTGGCCCAAGATAAGAGCAAGAACCTTGCTTCAGGCTTCTGAGGTGGAGCAGAGGGATACGGAGATGCTGAAAATCGATCAGAATTTAGCAGTCACCAATAAACAGGTGGGAATGATGTGGGTTCAGTGCAGGGATGTTTGAAGGATTCATGGATATACCTGCAGGTTGTTGGCATTGGCTGCAGATAGAAGTTCACAGCTTCTTCATAGGTGGAACATCAGTGCACACTTCTCCTGTCTGTGTGGTCTACTGGACCTTAATTAATTGTTTGGGCAGTACTTGTATAATTACGTTTTTTCACATACACCTGTGTATTTCTGCTGCTTTTGTGTCCTCCAGCTTTCTCAAGAAGACATAGTTATAAAGAGGCAAGTGGGTGGCCAAAAGGGGCATTGTCTCTGAGGAGAGTCCACCAAAATGCCGAAGATTTGAGGGATGCTGAGCCTGGAGCTGCAGATTAGAGACAAGTTGGGTCCTTCACAACCCAGGCTGAGGTTTCAGAGGCAGCCTCTACACATTACTAAATTTGGCACTAAATCAAAGAAAGATTTGGGGAGTTTCTGAAAGGGAATGTTCGACACTGTTGTGTCAGTTTAGGAAAGTAAAGTTCCTGAATTAGCTGTTCATTCTTGGCAAGAATTTAGGCTTGATTTATGTTTCTTCTTTCCAAAAGAGTTGAGTGCATACACAGAGTTTGGGTATTTTCCCCATCTGAATATGCAGAAGATGAGGGATATTCACAAAGTTAGAGAAACATTCCCCACATGGAGTCTATATGCCTATTAAATGTAGCACTTCTTAAAACAACTCTGTGAGAGGCATTCAATTCCTTCAGTAAAATGTAAAAGCTTTGGAGTCATAAATGATTTTCAGTTCTTATAAAGGAATGGAGAAAGAAGTGTTTCTGGTATGAATTGTGTCTGATGTCATCTTAAGGAGGAGTGCTTGCCCTTGCTTTGTTTTGGTTCAGTTATGTTTTTTAAATGTGTAAACTACCTTGGGTTAATTGTACTAGGAATTAGCCTAGTTCAAAACCTTAATGATTTCTAAAGTACTAAAGAAGGGAAATGACTTTGTAAAGCCTTATAGTTGAACAGATGTTATCATTTCCCCAAGAGTACCTATACTTAGTTGGTATTCTTGTAAAGAAATATAAAGGTCAAGAATAATTTGATTACATGGAACAGTGCTTCTTAATATTATCATGGTTCATTTGTGATTCATAGACTGTGTGTTGAAAACAATGTAGTTCTTAAATTAATATTCTTTGTTCATTTTAAACTGTGCTGGGGAGACAACATCTCCGTTAAAATCTTCTCTTATTTTCACTCCTAAAGCTTGCTTGAAATCAAATTTATATGCCACTAGTTTTCATGGAAATGATTAATATATAGTTCTACTTGAAAGAAATGGGAAAAAATAATTCCCATGTTGTCTGAATGTCCAAAAGGAATCTTTGGAATGAATAGGCAGCACCTTCATTTCAGAAGTTCTTTCTCAGTGAAAAGTCATCTTTGCCAAGTGTTTCATTAATTATGGATATGCCAGTAATAGCAAGTAATAATCTTAATGTTAGCATCCTCATATACCTCTGACAAATAAAGCATTTTGTGCTCATGTTCTTACAGCAGCATTCTAAAATGGGAAAAACAGGATCCAGGAATAGAAATAAGATAGATATTCTGAAGAAATCTTTACAGGACAAAATTTCAATTTATGAAAACTCAGTGAAGGATGAAAATTTGAATAAGGTAAGCGCAAACGTTTTCTAGACTGAGGTCAAAACCTAGATCTTTACTAATTAAAGAATGACAGTTTTCTATCAATGTGTATAAGAACCAGATTGAAAAGGCATACGGTGTAGTGGCATGATGCATCTCCCTAGTCTTGCGTGTGTTTATCAAGATGTTGTATTTCAAGCTTAATAGTTTTTGCTTTGTTTTAATTCTAGCATCTTAGTTAGAGAACTGATTTCATGTCCCACCCTTTTTTTTTCTTCTGATGGTTCTGGGACTTGGCATAAGCAAAATTGCAAGACTCCTCTAGGTCCTGTGGTTTTCTTAGGCTTTCAAAACATGGAAGGTACTTCCCTGCATTCTTCAGTGCTGCAACACTTAGTTCTTGGATGTCTGGTAATGCTGCTGAAAACCCAGAAATGGATGTTTAGATGAAAATAAACTAGATTTAGTTTAGGGTCAAATGTACAGAGCTAATTGAAAGGAAGTCTTGATTCTGCTACCTTTTAAAGACTCACAGCTCCAGTCTAAAATTAATCCTTTAGAAATAAGTGGAACCAGTGCTAATATAGGATTTTAGAGGCTTTTTCCTTCTCTGCCAGCAGATATTCCATTCTCTCCTCCTCTTTCCCATGTGTATGTCAAATATGGATAACGTAAGTTTTGTATAGCAGAGGAACATTCCAGGGATAACTGTTAGACATAGGTGGTGCACAGCTGTAAGAACTATGCAGAGCAAGCAGGTGTCATTGGTGGTTAAAATTGGTAGATAAAAAGTAATTTCACAGGAGATTGCAATTCCAGTTTTAGTACCAATTTGGACAAAAAACTGGTTTTATAGCTCTTTGCTATGCTATTCATACCTGTATCCCAAGAAATGAAAAATACTGGGTCAGCATCTTAATTCAGAAATAATTTAGCTTTTATGTGAGAGTAGCATGTTGTTAGTATTGGTAGCTAGTGCAGCACCCAATCTTTGAAAGTGAGAGCAGGTCCCAGGGCAAGAATGCAACAAGTGGGCAAGTGTGTTCTGGCACTTCATAGTTTAATACCCATGGTCCAAGGATACCCTAGTCCTTTAATGGAGGCATTTAAACTTCTGACTTCAGTACCTGAAGCCCTGATCTCCAAAGTTTAGGGTGGTTTTGGTACTGTTCCTTGAAAGTACAACTGAGCACAGGCTAAGCTTTTATGTTAAAAAAAGTACCAAGTACTTGTTTGGTATGACTATAGCCTTACATTTTTACTAAAATCTCATTTTAAAATGGGGAATTTAGTTTCTCTAAGCCTCGTTGTTTCAGTTTTATGTGCACCATCTGACATACCTGTTGGTGTCCTAATTGTATGGCACATTAGTTATGAAAAGCCAAATGCTTTGTGCTTTTACCAAGCAAAACTACTGTTCAGTAAAAACATTAGTTCATATGTTATCATTAGAACACAGGAGTATTGCAGTAAACCTTGTGTTGATCACAGTAGTAGAGTTTCTTTCTTTTGGCTGTTGCAACCTGTTACCTCATTCTTCATTTAGAAACTTCCAATTCTATACTTTACATTAATGTAACGCTTTTATTATCTCACTCAGTATTAACCATCTGAAGTTACACAGCCAATTCAAGGCAGGGAAAAAGGGTGATGGACCAATCCAGCTCTGATGTGTTTCTCCTGCCTTCACTACTGCAGACTTGAGAGAATATCATGGATTCAGTCTCTGCAGGATGGCTGTGAAATGCTTTGCAGCTAATGCTTATGAAAGCAGCAGTGGAATGTGTTTTGTAATACAGGAAAATAGGCATGACAGAGAAGAGCAACCTAGACAGGAGGTAGTGAGCTGGGAGGCCATGGCAAGAAGTTTGAAGCCTAATCTTGGAGCAGCTGAGGGTATCATCATTGACCTCACTGTGAAAATCTTCAAGAGCAGACTGTCGACTGTACTTCATAGCTGGTTTGAGCTGTCTTGTGCTTGAGGAAGTAGCTGTTCCTCTCTGAAATAGCAGTTACCTACCTCAGAAGAAACACATGGACAAAATGACTGATGTTTTAGCCTGTTTTCCCTGCTGGGCTGAAAAAAAACCCTGTTAATAATACTCGCATAAGAAATGTCTTTGAGGTTGCAGGTAATCAAGTACATTTTCAGCTTATTTTCTCTATTTGGACCAGGATATTTAGGACTGAGACAACCCTGCTTACCAATCAGTCTGAGCTAAATAAGGAATTTACAAGTCAGTGCTTTCAAGCAATGGACTAATCATAGTGCATTTACAACACTGGCAATTTTCATGTAGTTTGGATATTTCAGGTGAAATCAGCAGCAAGTGTTCAGACCTATGGGAGAGAATTCATCTTAAAGTAGTTTAACACTCTAATATGTCAAATAGTAAAATGTCAAGCAGTATTTTATACTCTTATGTTTGGTATAATGCAAGGCTTCAAGGATGGCCAGGGTCTGTTAGTTTCTCATTTAGTTTGTAATCAATAATTGATCTAGCCTCTGCTGAAATCACCTTGGATGTCACACTGAATTCAGGTCTACTTGCAAGCTCTGGATTACATAAATGTATTTCTGTTTGAAGAGCTGTGATTTCCGAGCTGACAAGAGGGAGAAAGAAACTCATGTAGCCAGGGGTAGATAGTAGCACCAGTTGAGTAATGCAACATTTTGTTTCTTTAAGAGCAGTTAATTTGCTGTATAATGTTGAGTAGATGCTGAGTAATAAAGCTCAGCATCTTTCCTATAGACTCATAGAATAGTTTGTGTTGGAAAGGACTTTTAAAGGCCATCTAGTCCCAATCCCCTGCAGTGAGCAGAGTCATCTGCAGCTGGATCAGGTTGCTCAGAGCCCTGTCCAAACAGACCTTGAATGTTTCCAGGGATGGGGTATCCACTGCCTTGCTGGGCAACCTTTCCAGTGTTACACCACCCTCACTGTAAAAGACTGTAAAGTATTTCTTCCTGCTGTAAAATAGTTAATATTTCGTTCATGTTCATTTAATATACATATTAATAAATATGTGAAGTACTGTAAAATATTTCTTCCTATTGTAAAATATTTCTTCCTTATATCTAGGCTAAATCTACCCTCTCTTAGTTTAAAACAATTACTATTGCAATAAGCCCTGGTAAAATGTTTATCCACATCTTTCCCCCCTTAAGTATTGTAAGGTGTCCTCAGAACCTTCTCTTCTCCAGATTGGACAACCCTAACTCTCTCAGCCTTTCTTCATAGGAGAGTTGTTCATCCCTTGTGTTCTGGGCATGCTTAACATATGACTTACCAATTTGCAAGTGCTATCTATATTTGCAGTTTGGACCACTGATCTTAGGTTTCATCAAATACACTGAACATGTCATATAGATCCCCTGTTATGACAGAAGTATAAGTGTTTCCGTCGTCAGTGGCATCTCTTGCTTTTGGATTTCATTAAAATATACCTTTCTGTGTCTCCTTATAAGTGAACTTGAGTTGGCAAACTGCATTTGCATCCTTATTCATTATTCATTTTAATGGCTTCAAACTTACACTAAAGGTGATAACTCGTTTACTCATTCATCTATTCATTATTCATTCATCCATTCCCAGATTTCATACATGTATAATTCATTTCAAATCCTTGTGCCTGAAACTGAGCCTCCTGTGAAGAAGCAAACTGTAAATGTAGTTGTGTACACACACCTGTTAAAACATTCCTATGTAATTTTTTTTAATCTATGTTTTTAAAGGTTTTTAGCACATCCTGTTTCTACACCACAAAGGCACCCTTCAGATATTAATTACTAATTTTCTGGCCTGTAAAACAAGTCATACCTCAAGCATTTATTTTCTCCTCTCTTGAGATATTGTGAAAACATGTATTCTGGCAGGCAGTATCTTAGACATGTAAATAAAAGGTGGAATTCCTCAGTGTGTGCATGTTGTTGTAACTCATTCAAGCTAGTAGTGTTGTAATAACTTCTGTGAGTTATATATGTTGAATACAGAGTATGAGATACACTCTAAAACATTCATCCTTTTACAAATGGGCCTATTTATTTATGGTCAGGTAAGTCTGCTTGACAACTTTTTTTCCCATTCCTTGGATAGGTACTATTGTAATGAAAATCCTAATACAA
The DNA here is from genome assembly GCF_000695815.1 of Acanthisitta chloris. Classification (NCBI taxonomy): domain Eukaryota; kingdom Metazoa; phylum Chordata; class Aves; order Passeriformes; family Acanthisittidae; genus Acanthisitta; species Acanthisitta chloris. The sequence goes on from NW_008678805.1 coordinate 46,964, forward strand.
ATTACTTAGTCTGTTGCAGCAGAAACATTGGTTGTTCTCATCCATCATTTTCCAACTTTTTAAGTAAACTCAAGACTTAATGTTACCAAAGTTTTGAATGGTGACTTGTGGCATTAGTTGTCCATCCTGGTTCATTGCTGACGTGTATTGCCCCTTAAAGCAATGCCTCCTGTAATAATGCATCACCCTCAACACCTTGCTAGACAGCAGCTGTTGATAGAGTCATACAATCATAGAATTTAAGGGTTTGAAGGGACCTTACAGATCACCTAGTCCCAACCCCCTGCCCTGGGCAGGGACTCCTCCTCACTGGATCAGGTTGCTCAAGGCTTCATCCAGTCTGGTCTTGAACACTGCCAGGGTGTCTTGTGTCCGTGTTCAGCTGTGTAACAGTTAATTCAGTGTGCCTTTCAGAACAAAAACTTGAATTTTACTTGAAAAATTCGTCTTGTGCACAGGCTTTTGAAGCAGGATTTGGGCTTTTTAATTATTATTTTTGTATTGAATATCATAGAATCAGAGAATCAATTGGGCTGGAAAAGACCTCAAAGATCATCAAGTCCAACCCCACCATGGTTACTAGACCATGGCACTAGGTGCCACATCTAGTCTCCTTCTAGGCCTTAGTCTTATGTCACTGGGTCATAAGAATATCTTGAAATAACACTTTGGATTTTGAAAATAAATTTGCTCTGGCAAGATAAACCAAAACAAACCAGGAAACAAACTCACCAAAGAAACTCAGTTAGGGTGGGAATGATTGTCCTGTGCAATCTCTGTCAAAGTCATGACTTGTAGGATGTTCTATGGCATTTTTGATATTGATTTCTAATGGGTGCTACTACAATACAGTGTACTCCCTTGAATACCTGTAAACTACTGGGCTGTGGGCTTAAATGGGAGGTGCTAAAGGTTCTTGCTTTTCAGTACAAAGCAATCTACAGAAAAAAAAGGCTTCGAGTTCACTTTTAATAGGTTTCTCACAAAGAACGTAGAAGATACAAATATAAACTATTATTATTATTGATTTTTTTCCTACTGAAAACAGAAACATGCAATATATAATTCTGGATCTATCCTATGGTAAATGTCATTTGCCTTTTTTTGAATGAATACTGGAAGGCAGCTCAGCTCTTTTTCCATGAATTCTTGATTTTGCCCATCTCTTTTGCTTTTCACTGTAAATACCTGTCCTCTCTGTTCCAAAGTAACAGCAGGTTTTTGCCTTTTGGTTACCAGAATGCCAGTGTGATCTCTGAGTTCAATTCTCCTTCCAACTCAAATATCTCATCTGTTTATTTGTAACCCATATGCTTACTTATTATTTAGTGTCACACACCTGCATTATTCAGGATCGATTTGTCAGATGAACAGTAATGTTGTGTCTGTCTTTCAAGATGAGGATTTGTTAAAAGTATCAAGAAAATGAATCTTGCCTCTATTTTGTGTCTGTGGGATGATTTCCTACTCCTGACTTGTAATTGGCTTAATTCAAATTAGTAGGAAATACTTCCCGAAGGTAACTTTCTATCTCCAGCATTCAAGGACATTCCAGATGACACCATGGAGACTTTGGAGAATATCACATGAGCAAGAGAATATCCCAAGCATATTTGGTTCCAAATCACATTTTAAATTTACCTCTATCTACTGTATAATAGAATTTGTATGATACACAATCACTCTTAGCAGATCTTTTATGAAGGAAGCTGAGAGTGACAAGCTCAGGTGGAAGTATCTAAAGGGCATAATTGCAGCTGGTGGCTGTCCACATTGTCCTGCAGAAAATGGTTGCAGTGCAGTATCTTTAGCTGTCAGTGTCAGTGGTAGAGCCTAGGGAGCTCACTGATCACACTGCATTTGGTTGTGTGCTTGAACACACCACACTTGCCTTTCACCCTTGGATAGTTTCTGTGGATGTCCCATCAGATATGTGACAGCAACATAGTTTCTGCGTTAAAACACTTGGTTTAATCCTGTTTGATGTTGAGTCAATCCAGTTTTAATCTTATTTGAAATCCACTACCAGTAGACTCTTGATTTAGAGTTTATATAAGAGGATTTTTGATTATTTGCTCAAAGAGCGGTAGGTTGAATGTTGTTGGCCAACATTAACTGACACTTGCCAATTTGAAACTGAATATAGTATTTCTATAAGTTTCATATTTTTGCTAAACAGAAGGGTGTATTTTATCTTATAGAGTAGTAAAATCATAAGCATGCATGTAAAGTTTTCTGTTAATCTTTATATCTTTTGTGTTTTGGTATTATTTTTTTTAGATTAAGGACAAGTTGCTGCATGAAAAAGAGAGTCACCTGCACGACCTGGAAAGTAAACTTGGAGAGTATATCACTTCCTTAGCCTTTCAAAAGACTGTTAAAAAGTCCAAAATGCTGGAGCTGTATACTGCTGTCATAAATGTGCAAGCTTTGCTCTTTGAACAACTGAGCGCATCAAAAACCCTGTCAAAACTGGAATGCATTCAGATTTTAGAAGCACATAATCCTGTAAGTAATGTAGCTGTTAAAAGAAAAAAAAATCCTGTTAGGAAGCAGCAACTGTTACAGTATCTTATTTTAACTTTGATGTAGCTGCTGGTTTGCAGCTTCTGCTGGCCCAGCCTTTAATTTCTGTGATTATGTGCACTTTAATGCACTCAGTAAAAAGCATAAAGAGAAAGAAAGTCGTAGGGAAGATTGTGTATTATTATTATTTATTTTTATTATAGTTGCATGCAGTCTGTAGGAGAAGTATTTTGGTGGCTAATTCATATTTTATTGATTGCAAGGAACATCGTGAGAAGAGAATTGTGAGTCATGACTGGGATAGTAAATTGTTGTGACTGTTACAAAATCGTTCATGTTATAGTGCTATCCATATGTAAAATCCATAGCCACATGATATGCTTCAAGCACCAAGTTTTTAGAGATTATATAGACAACCTTCTACCTGTCTATGTCCCTCCAAGCACACTCATACAGTTTAAATAGTAGAAACTTTGGAGAGGGCTCATTTTTATTACAGATTTGATATGTGCCAGTTTTCTAATCCTTTTTTAATACTTCAGTGCTCTGTATTCATAAGGACTTATTTTATTCTACATCTGCTATTTGAAACCATCCAAGTGAAGCTTGGGAGGGCATTGGAGTAGAACAAACAAAATGGGTTTTTAAGAGAAAAACCTCTTTTCTAGAGGGCATCATTAGACAGCTATTGCTGTGAAAATTCCTGGTTAAACTTTGATGGGGTCATCTCTGCAGAGTTTCTCATAGAGAGACAGTTAGAATGCTTGTATGGTTCCTGTTTTGCTTAAATTTGTATTAAATCTGTGGGAATTAGTGAGAGTTTTACATAGATGGAGTATTTTTGTCTTTTATGCAGTGAGAGGGCTTTTCAGAGAGATTGTTTTTAGCTTCTCTGACCTTAATCAGGTGAAGACAAAGGCTTGAAGGAGGGGCAGGAGAGACACCTAGGGTAGCTAACACTGGGTTCTTTACCAAATGGGCAAAGACTGAATTAAGCCCTAATATTTTTTGAGGGGGTGATAGTATTTTACACATTTTCTACAGTCCTTCTTAGGCTTGGTTTTAAGGGATTGTTTCCTGGTGATCAGACCTCTCTCTCTTGCTGTGTTTTTGTCCAACTCCTTGATCCTGCTAACTGGCAAAATGTTTCTCAAGCTGTTTCAGTGGGTTTATGCAGCATATAGGTGAATTCTAATGGTGCCATTCCTTTGTTTTGAGCTCAGCTGTGCTAGTAGTGTCCTTTCTAGATGTCCGCTACGGTGGAAGGTTTCAGAGAGCATTGACTTTTAACAGAATGAGAATTGAGTCATATATTTCGTCATTGTTCTGATATTCATAGCATGCCAGTCCTATTTACTGAAGCTGTGCAATGAATTGGAAAGTGTAATGACTGCAAGTGGCTGGGTAGCATGAGAAATGGGTAAAATAATGTCAGAAAATCAGATACCATTATCTTTTTTCTTCACTGCGAATGAAATTTGTTCTTCCAAGTTAAATTACAACTTTTTCTCATCACACATTTTCAAATTCTAGGTGATTGAAGAGCTTGACAGGAAGCTGGAGTATGAGATGTTGCATAAGGAGTCAGCACAGCAGCATCTAATGAGTAGGCAGAGGTGGATTCTGGATGGTTTGGGACTTTCCAGTGAAGCTGCAGAAACGAATGCAGAAAGACATGTGACAATTCTGCTAAGACAGGCCATGAATAAATGTAGGCAATTTATAAATCTGTACCAGCAAAAGTAAGTTCTTTGGTCTCAGGTTTTACTATGTTACTGCAGTCCTTATAACCATATGATATCACAGAGAAACAGCAACTACACGTTCTGCTGTATTGGGGAGGGACTATACATCTATCTTTGAATGCTGCCTTCTTGTGCTGTGGCCCAGAGCATAACTGAGGGCTCTTGGGAACACTGAAGTAAGAAACATGGAATAATAATAACTTAGTTACATATAGATTGTGCTATGTTGCATGGCAGTCACCATTTCTTGATGGGGATAGTGGAAAAATAACAATACTCCTTAGCAACAAGAAGGAAAAGAATATTAATCCTGTTACTTCATCTCCCAAGAAGATAGGTAGAGGTGGGGACTTCAAAGAAACCTGACCTGCTAGGGTCAGAAGAAGTAGCTGAGACAATGTAAATTGAATTTTCATCTTGTTGTCACACTGTAGAGTGAATTTCTGGTCACAGAGTTATTTTTTATGGGATATATAAACTCCTTCACAAACAGGCTCAATTTCACTTTTCCCTGGCCATTTTTTAAGTAAAGGGACAAATGAAATGCCTCTTAGGATGCATATAGAAATATGTCTTGTCAAGAAGGCTGCCTAGCAAAAAGGGGTGATAATTTGCAAAATTGCAGCCTATTGTATTACATTCCTTAGGGATACAGGACGTAGGAGTGATATTTCCATGCGTACGGCACGGTATTAAAAACCTCCCACATTTCAAGCTTCATGTAAGATCCTGTGCTTTCCATTAGAAAGTGTGTTTTCCATGAAGCAAGTGATACAGTGGCTGTGGCAGGTGTAGAGTGGCAAGTCTTTTTAATTCTGAAAAGGCTGGAGCTCTGGTCAATGTAGAATAACAGCTCTGTTGCTGCAGGAGTAGAGTCAGTAGAAGAGCAAATAGATGCAGTGGTATCCACAAGCCAGTAACCTCTCAGCCTTCAAAGAAACTGCAATTAGTCTTTACCTGAAAGCATTGGAAGAAACAAGTTTTGTCCTTTTCCCAAGCTACACGATAATGGCATCAGGGTTTGATCTAGAAACAAAAGAACATCACCACTAGTGAGGAAGTTAACTGTTTAATATTGTATTTCAGCAACAAAAAGATCCACAACTTTCCATAAAGTGTGGTGATGAAATTTAAAGATGCTGATGGGGACAGGCTGAATCACACCACTTTGGGGCAATTCCAGATTTGAACTGTGTGCAGGAGCCTAGCCTTAGAGTCTGCTCTGTTTGCTTGGAGGTTCAGGGAGGAAGGGAGGAGAAGTTGGAGTGTTTTGGAAGTTATGCTGCTCACACAGCATTGCTGACAGAACGATATGCTTCCTGAATGGATGACTTTCAGATGTTGCTTCCTATAATACAGTCATTGCTCCTGGGAAGATTTCAGTGTTAATTCTGTCTTTCACTTCAGCTTGAGAGATGAGCAGTGGAATTGCGTGGTGCTTGAAGATCTCCTGGAAAATGTAGAAATGGATGTGTTTTTGGCAATTTATAGTCAGGTAAGCATGAAATTGAACAAACTTCCAAGTTTAAATTGCAGCTGTATCTGGAAATCAGCTTTTCTTCTTTTGGAGGAACCATTATGGATGTATTTGGAGTTACTATCTCCTAGTAGTTGATACCAGATTGCAGCATGTGTTGTCAGTCACTTTGGTTAATTCTGACCTACTTTCAGCCTTTTAAATTTTACTGAGTTATACTTCTATTTGTTCATTTTCAAATCCTTTCAGGGGGTTGTCCTGTTGCATTTCATTCTGTGGAGAGCTAAATTTCTGGTTGACAGATTACAGTCTGATTTTCATGTAACGAGACAAGGGTTTTATTTAGGTTTTAATGAGTGTTAGGAATCATTGGCATTGATCCATTTTCAAAATTAAATGATAGAGGGATTGCAAGTTAAAGTTTCTAGTACCATTACTCATACTTGTTTTCCAAAAGAGCATCTTCAGGTAATTTGTTTTCTGTTGGCTGCTTGTCAACCCTACAAAAGGCTTTAACAATGACTTGCTTGACTGACCCCAGTTTTTATCTGCAGGCCTTGGTTCAGATGTGTAGGTAGGATGAGAAAAGACACTTGGTGTTGCAGCTTTTCACATCCAGGTATCTTGCCTTTCAGGGACAAGCGTGGTCACAGTCCCCTGTATCATAAATTGGGAGTTCAGAGAGCAGCATGCCAAGAAAGGACCACTTTAGTCTGAGGATCTCTCAGCTTTTCTGTGTCTTAGCTTGTTTCTGCTCAGTTTTCTGAATTCTTTATTCTCTGCTGAGTTAGATGTCTACTTGAGGTCAGGTACTCTCATGAAGAGCTGGAATGAGACTGCTGTATCATTATATCTATATAAACCTATTCTGGTGTGTCTTGCAGAATGTAATATTTGAAAGGTGTTTACTGAGGAAGTTGTGACCAGCATTACCAGTTTAGCAGTTTTAAGTCCAAACTGTGTGTTCCCTAAGAGTCTGTTGGTGGTTATTTAGTAGTACTATTTTCCTCTGATTTTTCACCAAGCCTCCTGTCGCACCAGGTTTTTTTTCGAATCAGTTTGCTACCCTTGACAGTTGGTATGTTGTAAGAGGATGTGGCTGTCAGGAGCTGCTGAATTCTGTCCCAGCCTTCAGTTCCTTCTCACTGTTTTCTGTCCCCATGGCCTATTGCACATAGAGCTCTTGATGTTTTATTGGAACTTCGCAGAAAGAGCATCCTGCTGACACTGCTAAAACTTTCTGCTCTAGGCCTTTGTAGGGTGCTTACAATGTAAATATTCACATTGTGAGTTTTAACCTGATTATTTCTTTATAACTTTGAACTTTGTATGTATTCATTTATGCTCCTTTAAAATAATTTGCATTCTGCTGACAAGGCAGTCACCCACTATTTTTAGTTATTCATTCAGTTGTGGAGTGGTGGTGTGGGCACTGACAGCTCTAATGCTTTTCAGAGATGGTATTAAATTTGGGGCTTTATTTGTCCATTTGTAGTTGCTCAAGATTTCAGAGCACTTTTCTAGAAGAAAAGATGATCTTTTGTCCTGTTCAATGTGCTTTTCTTTTTTTTCTTTGTAAAACAAGTGAGGATTTAACAGGCTTTTGTGAATATTTTTCCAAAACATACAGTGCTTCAAATGCATGTTGAATATGATAACTATAAGTCTTAGATAAAATAAACTCCATTTCACATTGGGGGAAGTAAACAAAATAAAAGGTAGAAAAATTGAAAATGCTTTGAAAGGTCATTTGGACTTCGCTGATCTTTCCATGTACTACTTTGTTTTCAACAAGTCCTTGGTCTTGGTGAGCCATAGTCTTGTAAATTCTTTTTACACTGTAGGGGTTTTTTTTCAGGTTTCCTTTCAGTTAGTTGTAGAGAGCAATAAGGTCCCCCTGAACCTCCTTTTATTCAGTCTAAACACCCCCAGCTCCCTCAGCCACTCCTCATAATATTTGTGCTCCAGACCCTTCACCTGCTCCATTGTCCTTGAGCACCAAATTTTCTTTTTTGTCTTGATGGGAATAGTGAAAAAATAACCATATGCAAGAACTGCATCAATTTACTAATCTCTCGTCAGTCTTAGGATTTTGTCTTGTTAATTCTTATATCTGAGTGATTTTCATGTAAAACCTACAACCACTCTGAAGATTCTAGGAAACATCTGAATGTGGCTAGTTTTCCTACATTTTTGAGGGTTCTCTGCTTGGTGAACGATTATGGGAAAAGGAGGTTAATTGATTTCATTGGGTTTTGTGGCCATCTAAATTGGGGTTAAGACTGCCTTGCTGGTGATGCTTTGTTTCTTTCAAAGAAGAAGATTCACTTATTACAGGGATATCCTAGGTGCATTCACTCCTCTGAAAATGTGGCATGCCAAAAAAGAGACAGGGTTCAAACATTTGCTGGGACATTTGGAATCCACTGTGAGCAAAGAAATTGTCTGTCTTCCTGCATGGTGGGACTTCGTGGGGTTTTTACGTGACATGGGCTTTGTAGTCATCTCCTCCATCAGTGCTTACAGGAGCAGTGATGACTCAGCTGTCATGAGTCCTCTTGAATGTTTGGCACATCTTATCTAACTTCAGCCACCTGACATACATGTATGGTTTGAGTAGACAACAACAACCTTTTTGTGGTGTTATTTGAGGTATTTAACTTGCATTAATTTGCTCTACTCTATTATTTCCATGTAGTTCTCAATATATTGTAGACTTTTCATATTTAGTATGCATGAGAGGTCTGTGGAAACAGCCTTGGGGGGACAGTATTTTTGACAACAGAGCAGAAAATAGCAATGTGATTTTGGTGTTAGAAGAGGGGCAGGAAATGGGGCTGGCTGAGTATTTAAGAAGCAACTAAATTTGAACTTAGTCTATTTGAAGATTATATCAATATGCTTTACTATTGACCTTTGGACCAAAAAGGAGAGGACATTTGGAAAGGAAAATTAAAAAAAGCACCACCGGAACAAAACCAGATGTGTCCTTCACCTCTGAACAAATGTTAGAAACTGTTCTCTGGGCTTATCACAGAGTCTAGTGTTAAGAGAGGCTGAACAATGAAGTGATCAGCCATGACAACATGTAAATGTTCAACATGTAAATGTTGTCATTAGGTTTTAGAGGTTATTTTTCCCCTAATTTTACAGACCAAGGAATGCCATATTGCTTCCCTGCTGTCTCGAAAGGATTTCTTTATAGTAGTAGAATCCATACATATGAACTCAGCCTTATGTGCTAGAATGTGGTTGCATTGTGACCTTTCAGACCAAAGGGCATTGAGTACATGCCCTAAGCAAATATGCCAAGATCAACTGGTTATTTAACATTTACATTATCTAATATTCCAAATGAAATGGAAAACCATAATACACATGGGCCAGCGTGGGCAGAAACGGTGAAGTGTGACCACTTGACACCAAAATTGTCACCACCAACATGATTTTCATTAATACTTTTTGTTCCTATAATGAATAGCTATTTAACTGTGCTAATTCAAATTATTTTAGGATTTATTTTCAATGCTAAATTTATCTGTCTTCCACTCATTAATGCCTAGGAGCTCCGTCTGGCAGGTTATTTAGCTAAACTGACGAGGGTGCCAATGGGGATGCTGCACAGGGTCCTGAACTTGTTGCTGCCCTTCAGCTCACAAAGTGAGGTTCTTTCTGTCCTCGATTCCATCAGTAAATATTCAGATGGTGTTGCTGAAAGTGACAGTAATGCAGAAGAATCTGGCAGCTGTAAGAAAAGGTAAGTACGATGTTTTCTGGTAGAGATTGACAGCGTTTGAAAAAAATCACGTGTGCATAAGTTTCCTTTTGAAATAGTTTAGTGGGGAAAAATACTTTGAAACTGCTAGCTTGTTTTGTGAAATATTTTAACTGTGATAAATCGATTGATAAAAATTTGATTAATTTTATAAGTTCATTGATTAAACAGCAGTTTCATAGATTTATAAATCTTCTGATCATTTTCTTTCTGTTGACTGAATTGGAGTTTCTTAAAATATTTTCCTTCCAGCTTTCTGTATTTATAATATTCATAACACATGAGTTTTTAGGTGTCTGTAGCTCCTAAAGATATGAAGGAAGTTCTCCTTTTTAGTAATGGCAGTTTCAGCCTTGCAGCTGCCTCTCTCTTTGTAGTCCATTACTGAAGTCCCAAGTGGCCACTGTTTTTCCCTCTACTCCCAGAGACAGATACACTCCCAGAGCCTTCATTGCTCCAGATTAGCCCCATTAACATCTGCTGAATGTCTGTGCAGCTAACACCAAGAGATGCTTCCAGAGCTGCTTGCCCAACTCCCTGCCATGGCATGGCAAGGGGAAAAAAGCAGATGTTGTGGCACTGGGCCCTCTGGTTGGCAGATGTGTGTTGTGAAGGAACAGATAAAGGTCCTTGGGAGTGTGCCCTGAGGTGTGATCTTAGCTGATTTAAATGATTTGTGGCAGGGCAGCAAAAATACTTGAATGGCCTTACTGACTGTATTCACAGTATTACTGTCAAGGCTTTGGTAGCTAAAGTCAGAAAGGGAAAAAAGCCTGTATATTTGGGGATTTGCTGCTGAGAAATTTTTCTTTCCTGCTCCTTCAGGAAGAACCAAGAGTTGTGGCAAGCACTGGAGAACAAAGTAAGGCAAGATCTGATAAACAGAAGTTTAGAAAAGATCCCTTCTCTAAGCAAGAGAAAAGACAGGTAAGAAGAAAACAGGAAGAAACATATATGAGCTTATAGTTTATTTAATCTCCAAAGATTCTTCTTACAACTGTTAGAAAATAAGTTCATAAATATGCATTTCTGACACTATTCTGCTGTTCAATGCTTGTGTCTCCTGAATAAATTGACACATAATAAGCAAGTAGAGTAAATACCTAAAAAGATTTTCCTGTACATTTCCACAACATTCCCACATTTTTCATATACATTGCTCATCTTCCCTATGTTTGTTTGTTATAAAACTACATTTCCTTTTGCAATTTTGCCTCTCATAAAATGATATGTAAATTATTGGAGATTGGAATGAATATTACAATTCTCTCTATTGAAATAGGATTTTATTTAGCTCCCAAAGTCACCACTTCAATGTCAGGATATGATATAGCAATTTCTTCTATTTTTTTGCCCCAGTTTTCATTTTTCAATCCCAATTTTTTCATTAATGTAGCTTGATAAAGAAGAAGCAGCGTGCCCTTTTGGAAAAAGCATCATTCATTCATCTTGGATGTTCACCTACACATCACCCTGTGGAACAGTCTGATCCAGCTGCTTCTTTGAACACTGCAGCTGCTGAAGCCATAGAGCTATTCAACACAGGGGAGAAGATACTTTTGTTCCGTGAGCCAAGTGATCCAATACTTACTTTGCATAAATCTCCAAGGAAAAAGAAAAAGAACTTTCTTAATTCTAAAAAGGCTGCTCGTGCAAACATGGACTCATGAGGGCAACTTCCATTTAAAGAATCAATTTAAAATGCAGTGAAATAATGAGAAAGAATGAAGTGTGCAACTCAAATAACCTGTGTTGTTTTAATCGGGTTTGTCTGACATTGGAAATAGCTGTAATTTTAGAATGGCACAGTTAGCAATGTGCCTTTTTGAATTCTTGTCAACATTTGGTGCGGTATAGAATCACAGAATTTAAGGGTTGGAATGGACCTTACAGATCATCCAGCCCCAACCCCCTGCCCTTGGCAGGGACACCTCCTCACTAGATCAGGTTGCTCAATGCTTCATCCAGCCTGGCCTTGAACACTGCCAGGGTTGGGGCAGCCACAGCCTCCCTGGGCAACCTGGGCCAGTGTCTCACCACCCTTAGAGTAAAAAGCTTTCTTCCTCACATCCAACCTAGACTTTCCCTCCTTCAATTTGAACCCATTACCCCTTGTCCTGTCACTGCAGCTCCTAACACAGAGTCCCTCTCCAGCTCCTTGTGGGCCCTTCAGATATTGAAAAGTTGCTCTGAGGTCTCCAAACAGTCTTCTTTTCTCCAGGTTGAACAGCCCCAACTTCCTCAACCTGTCTTCACAGCGGAGATGCTCCAGTCCTCTTAGCAACTTTGTGGCCTCCTCTGGACTTGCTCCAACAGTTCCATGTCCTTCTTATCTTCAGGACACTAGAACTGTATGCAGTATTCCAGGTGGGTCTCAACAGAGCAGAGCAGAGGGGAAGAATCACCTCTTCTGACCTGCTGCCCACACTCCTTTGGATGCAGCCCAGGATTCCTTTGGCTTTTCTGGGCTGAGCTCACACTGCAGCTCATGCTGAGCTTCTCATCCACTGTCACTCCCAAATCTTTCTCTTCACTGCTGATTTCAATTACTTCCCCACCCAACCTGTAGCTGTGCCTGGGATTGCCATCACCCAGATATAGGACCTTGCACTTCATTTTGTTAAACTTCATGAGGTTTGCGTTGTTCCACCTCTCAAACCCGTCAGGGTCCCTCTGGATGGCACATCCCTTCCCTCCAGCAGTGACTGCCCCACAATGAAAGACGTATGTTTTCGATGCACATTTTGGCAGGCGGGACTCAGTGTTCCTTCAGTACATTTTGGTCATTGTTGCACTGATATTACTGTGGCTATATTTTCATAATTTATATAGAAAAGTTATTTATTGTATACAGTAGGTACTGATTTACTATTCTTGTATGTATATATTTTTGTAATAAACTGCAGTACAGCAGATGTCATGAAGAGATGAAGTGGATGAACTACAAGTCCTCTGTTCTCTGATTTTGTGTTATTCTAGCTAATTTGCTGTTTAATGTTGTGTTCTTAATAGGCTTTGAATGTTACTTCTGCAGTCTGTGTTCTGCAGGGGTAGCTGGTAGTCCAGATGTTCAGCATATACTTATGTCCTTAGCCTTACATCCTAGAGTAACTTCAGCTTTTTGCTGTTGTTTCTAAACTTGCTTCAGTTTAACTATGAATGTAACTACAGTTCAACACTGTGTTAAATATTTACAATCTGTTGCAGTTCATTTTCTTGGTGAACCAATAGCATCACATTTGCTTAGCAGAAAAGGGAAAAAATGTAAATGGGCATGTAATACCTTCAGAACTTTTTTGATTGCATTACCTCCAATTTTCATAATTTTAGGTGGGTATTTTTGAAGTTCTTATTTCTGAATGTCTCTAAGTTGATGAGAATATCATTTTACATTTCAAAAAGAGTTAATTTTTAAACCTTTCTAGTTGACTGAAAGAAGCCTGTAAGTATGAACCCTCAAAAGAGGAACAGAAAAAGGCTAGTTAAAAGAACCACATATATTTTTGAGTATTTCATTATATTCAATCTGTTTTGAGGGGGTTTAAGTGTATTTGAATGCTCTGAGCCTACTGTGATCATATATTTCACAATTTTTCATGTATGGATCTTCTGTGTCTTTATAGGGTGCCATGTCATTTTAAAAATTAAAATGTTGCAATGGGCATCTGTCTGCAGTTGGCATCTATTCTAAGTGGAAAAAAACATACTTTTTTTCCCACTTCTCTGATGAGTTTAAATATTCATCCCACAGTAAACAACAATTAGTGTTCCTTATCACTATTAGCATTAGAAAATGTATGCAGTAATTAGCTTGATAATCCTAATTATTTTTTGATTGCATTCTTCAGTCTTTTTGTAGAAGACTTTGCTGTCCCAGAATGAGGAGTCTGTCAGGGCTGTGGGAGCTCAGAGTCACTGTCTTATGTCTGGTATATCATCCCCAAGACCTATATAGGAGGAACCTCAAGTATTACAGAGAGAGGTTTGGCCCTATGCAAGAAAAAACAATAGGAAAACCTTCCTGTGCTCATGGCTCAAGGAGCACTTGAAAGCTTCTCTTGATGTGTCTCTTCCAAGATTTCTTTTCAAGCCCAAACTCTGCACTGTTAGAAAACAAAAGGGAAATGACAGTACTTATCATGGATAAGACATTGAGGCCAATAGCTTTAATTAGTTACAAGAATACAATCCAACATCTGAATATTGATTGCAGTATCACTTTATTATCCTTAGTAGATAATCTATATGTCTAATAATAGAAAGTTGATTCATAACTCTCTCACACCTCATCACAAATTTCAAGTAGCTCAGTGACTGTAACTATTCTAGCAGGGAAAATCATGCCCTGCTATGAGTCACTTTCAGATCATGCAATACATACTCAAAGAAATGTCCAGATATTAACATCTCTTGTGCCCTATGAATGAAGCACTACCTAGGTAATAGCTCAGTTCAGTAAAGAGCTAACTGATGTTCAGCTTTGGGTCACTCAGCTGTTGTGAGTGCAGCTCTCTGTGTGTGCCATAGGTATGAGCATCCTTACTTCACAGGTGAAGTCTTCCAAGGAGTATGTGTACTGGACAAGCTATTAAAGCTATTTGGCTTCCCAGTCATTACTTATAAAATAATTCATATAAGGCCAAATTCTTCAGGGTTTGAAATGTTATCCATATGGACCAAATTGTTCACCATTCTCACTGAATGAACATGAAAAAGGGACACTTTATAGTTTGGCTGAACCTCCTATTTTAAACAGATGTAGCTACATTAAAAGGATAGAAGTATCTGGTAAGAGGATTCATATCATGCTTATTGTAGAACTGAGACTTCAAAGAGATGCATCAGTCATTTAGCAACACTTGCTGTTGGTTTCTACCTGGCTATATAATGCACTTTAGTGACGTGGAAAGTACTGGGAGTGAAGGACTCTTCCAAGGAGCCAAAACATGCAAAGAGCAAGCAAAAGTAACTGTCCTTGGGCAGTGCTACTTTAATCCACACAGTAAAAGCTGAGTTGCTGGCAGTGATATACTTTATTGAAGAAATTATTCTCCATGCTGAACTAATAAACTGTGGGGTTTTGTTATCATTTGTTCAACATGCGCTTGACTAATTAATAAACACTTTCAAGCTGTACCCACTGCACAGTGCATCCTTTGTGCCCAGGGCTCAGGATTTCCAGCAAGCTTATTAGTTGTGCACAGGCTCCTCAGTGTTATCATTAACCCACCTTTCTGCTCACACTGTGATCCCTCATGAAGGACCATGTAGGGCATTTCATGGGATGTTTAAAGTTGTCAAGGTCCTCCGTGCCCATAGATTTAACCACATCCATACACATTTGTCAACTGCTTTCGTTGAGATTTAGTTTCTTGTCATGAGTGAGTTAAACCAAGAAACCCATGTGAATCCCAGTGGTGGATGAATAAAGGTCTGGGAACTAAGGCCTCAATGCACTTCATTTCCTTTGTGATTAGAACAAGAAATGAAAAATCATACCAGCAGTGGAATAAGGCAGTTCTTTGCCAGCTGTTGTATATGCACCATGGGCTGTCATGGGAATTGACTCTGGAATAGCAGTGCAGTGGGGGGGAGAGGACTCCTGAGCTGTCTGTCTCCTTCAAAGCATGGAGAGAAAAGCCATGGCTGAGTAGATTTCCTGTGGTCTTTTGATGCCTAGCAGGAAGCTGTACCACTAATGGTGCATATGCTGACAAACATCTTTGAAAGCATCTTGTATGTTGCTGTGAAGAGTTAATTTCTGCTAACAATCCGACTGCACAAGGAATACAGGGAGGTTATAGAATTACTTTGTTCTGAGAGTAGTTGTATTGCTGCCTTTGTGTCTGAGAGATATTCTTCCTAGTTGAAGAGTAGGAAGAGAGCACTTCAACTAACATTTGGGAATAATATTTGCCAAGGATATGTGATAAGAAAATTATGATATAAAAAACTCCATAAATTTTGAGGAGGAAAAAAAAACCCTGCAGAAATGACTGGCCATCTTCCTGGCTCCTCCAATTTCTATGCATATGAATAGTTCCTTAAATGCAATTATGCTGTTTACATGAATGAAGATGTCAGGGTTTGGTTAACACAACCCCTGTACACAGTGATTCAGTGTTGTATCACTCTAGAGAGTAATTCAGTGTGGCACAAAATCCTGCTAGCATGTTCTGGCTGTCAAAGCATGCTCCGTGCATAAGGTACATGCTGCAATTTGTTTTGCTTTATTTTGACCATCTAAATGTCACAGTGTCTAATCTAACCTAAATCTCATGGCTTTCCCCATAGCTGAGAGACAGGTACAGGCACTACCCTAGGATGATTTCTCCTTTTCTTGGGCTTTTTTGCTGTGTGTGGTTTGTGCAAACCAGAGGTACATTGTCATTGAGTGTCTCAGAACCTCTGCAGAAAAGATACTGAGTTCCAGACATCAGGGAGAACAACTGTATTTTATTAGACTAATGAGTATGTTTGGGCAAAGCAGAGTTTTACAGCTATTAAGTCTTTTTTTCAAATGAAATCAGAACTTTTTCGCTCCTGGCTGCAGTTGCTGTGGGAACAATTTCAAATAAATATGTAATTAGAGCTGGTCAATATTTATAATGAAGGAATAACTTTCACTTCAAAACCAAACTTCATTAACACATATTAAACAAAAATGGAAATAAAAACATTTAGGCTGATTTGTTTCCACTTTCCTTTTTCCTCTTTTGCTCAATGCCTTTAAATAACTGAAATTTTTCCCCTTTTCCTTAAATTTATTTAAATAGGTTGGTTTGGTTTGGTTTGGGTTTTTTTACTAGAGGCAAAACATATTACAAAATACTTGGATGAAAGAGCTGTTCATTTTCAAACAGTTCTTTAGGGCAAAATCCACAATCTTGTGACCTTGCATTAGTACTAATAAGAGGGTGTTTATTTAAGGATACAATATCCAAATGTGATCTTCAGTGAATTTTTCTCCCCTACATTCTAACTCTAAAAGCACCTGCATTTCAGAAGCCTTAAGCTTTCTTTTTCTATAGATACCTAAAGTTTAATTAGCAATTATGTGTCAGTGGTCCCACAGTGGTCCAGTCACGATGGGGCTGCATATCTTGATGTCCTACTGATCCTGAAACATGGTTATCTTCTGGAAATTAGGTGGAGGAGGCTCAGTGAAGGCTCTACAGGTGAGTGCTGCTCCCAGACCAGCATATCACACGTGGTCAGTTGGGCTGGGCTGACCAGGAGGTAATTGACTGGCACAGGTCACACTTGCTAGAGGAATCCAGGTGTCTTTTTATTTAAAGAAGGTTGGCTTTTTTCTTTCTAATGCCTTCCTA
The DNA here is from genome assembly GCF_000695815.1 of Acanthisitta chloris. Taxonomy (NCBI): domain Eukaryota; kingdom Metazoa; phylum Chordata; class Aves; order Passeriformes; family Acanthisittidae; genus Acanthisitta; species Acanthisitta chloris. The sequence continues at coordinate 63,818 of NW_008678805.1, forward strand.
ATGAGTCATCGGGGCTTTACATGAGTGTTTTTTTTAAAACAAGATATTTTAATGTTTCATCCTCCAGAAACAGTCAAGTGTACATAAAACAGTCATAGAAATCATGTGAAGATGCAAATTCTTAGCCCTCTCCTGCCTGTATGAATGGAGCACTGTATATTCCCTCACACCAGGCTGAGTTATGATACTATTATTTGCATAGAGGTAGCCTTTACACTGTCTAAATTCTCCAAAATCCTAAATATCATTGTCTGAAGTCTGAAAATCCAGTAATTAAAGTGTCTTTGTTTCAGCAGGTGGGAGAAACATGAGGCAGCACAGTCATCCAGGCTCAGTATTTGACTTGTTCAGGATACTTGGGGCACGAAGTTTGAAGGGAAGCTGAGTAAACCCTTTGCTCTTTGCCTGCTGGTGTTAAGCAATACTTTAGACTATCACTTTATAACCATCCTTACAAGATTTTCGAATGAATGAAAGATTTCTGGCAAACAGTTAAATTTTGGCACCGTCACAGTAAGAAATATGTCTTTGCTGAAGGCAATTCACTTATCACTGCCAGTTTTCATGCCCAACACCTCTTTCTCCTTCTCCAGCTTCTTTGAGTGAGGACTGGGGACTGGGAGGTGTTAGGTACAGACACATTACAGGAAACTAAAAGGTATTATGAGACTAATATGCTAAGTATGTTGCCTTGCTCAGCTGTAACTCACAGAGAGACTTACAGCTCAGGGAGAGAGTCACAGTTACAGGGAGAGTCTTGGTTTTATTGCTATAAATTGCATTAATCAAAGTGAACACCAACAAATCTTTAGACTCCTTTCATGACAGTTAACATCTACAGAACCTAAAAGGTTATTTTTGGAGATAGATTTGCCTGGGAGTGCATGGATCTATTGCTGACATGAGAAATCTGCTCCTTCTGGTTGAGGATGATGCCAATGTGCCCAGGAACTGCTGCTGCAATGAGCTGAAGTGCAAATAGTTACTCATGTGCCATGTAGTTGTGTTACAGAAATTAAAATTGTTGATCATATCCTTCCAACAATCCCAAGAGGTTTTTCTTAGTCCTTCCTGATGCTTGAATGAAATAACCAGCAAGCTAAATATGCAGATGTGCTTTATGAAGCACTGGTGTTATTTCACATGTCTGTGAAAATTCCACTTGGAGCCAGATCTGGAGCACAGATCCATTGATGTCAACAGATGTATCCTAATTGATACGCCTTGAAGCTATTTGGTGATTCATATGTTCATATGTTTTTTTTAAAAAACTTCTCTTTTTACCTTTGCATAAACATAAAACCACAAGAAATAAACACATCTGTGCATACTTTCTGTATTTTGACTGGCAACAAATCTTTAGACCTGAAAATCTATTTCTGTTCTATTCAGCCTCATATGCCCTCCCAGCGACAAGGAAATTTTAATTCCATTTGATTCCAACCACAGTTAAAATGAATAATTCTAACTACTCCTTGGCTTTCAGACTGTCTGGTAACACTGAGCAGCCTTGCAGGGTGTAGAGAATTGCAGGTGGAATGACAACTACCAGGCTGATGCTGCACACTCTGGGCATGTGCATAAAGGCATAATTTACATCTCTTCCTTTTTCTCACTTGGAGTAAAGTAATTTCTTTAATAAAACAATTCTTTGTGTTTCAGCAATATGGACTTCACAATACTTACAGCATTTTTTTTTGCATTAACATGGTAAAGAAATATCACTACTACCATTTAACAGAGGGGCAAGTGAAGCACAGAATAAATAGATTTAAGGAGAGTGGCCTTTCCAGCAAGTGGCATTTTCCCCACAAACATCAGTTATGAGTAGATGATGCCATCCCTTCCCAATGAGAGGTGTAGAACAGCTGATGCTATTTCACAAGTGCCCCAAACATGAAGGCCTGAGAGCAACTGAGGGGACAAAGCAGCAATAAAATAAGAAAAGTTCTTCTTGAGCATGCAGTGATTTGAATGAGGGACTGATCTCTCTCACTTCAAATAATTCAGAGTTGTCATTAAAAATATCTTTATTGCTGCCATCATTGCAGTTATTCCTTGAGAATACGTTTCAAAAGTGCTTCAGTTTCAATGCCATTGTGAAGGTAATCATTTTTCAAAGAGTATGATTGCAAAGTAGTGGTTGGAATTAAGGACTATCCAACCAATTCTACCACTACTGTTTCAGTGAAATGTGTGTGAAGAAAGAGAGTGGGATGGTATACCAGTTTCTTTTCAGTGACTAGAAACCTGTTCAGGTTCTCATGTGTTTAAATGAATATAATGTCAGATCTAAAATTCAGGAGGGTGGATAGACTCATCAAGGAAAAGTTGCAGTCAGCATGCACAAAGTATAAAAGCCTTAAAAATACATGTGTGGAAATAGACCTGAAGCTCTGTTTCAGGTTCCTGACTACCAATGAATGTCCTGGCTTAGCAGAGTAAGCACTGAGGCAGCAGTAAGTGCTGGGTTCAGAGTTACTGCTTACATTGGCTTAGATTAGTCACTTCATGTTTTGTCTGAAGTGCTGGTGTTATTAAGAGCATGAAATAACTGTTGACTGTAATTGATAGGAAAATAGTTATTCTGGATGCTTTTTCTTGAATACAGTTTTGATGTGTCCCCAGAAAGATCACAAAAGTAGCATTTTGCTCAAACTTCAAGTGTATTGATTAAAATCAGGTTTGGGACACTTTGGGACTATTCCTTGGGACTGGTACTATTCTGGGACTATTGCTCAGGGACTGTTCCTCATCCTGTGCTGTGTGCAGGGCTCACTAACTGGGCAGTAGAGGAGGGCAGTGGAGCTACAAGGGGTTACTAGAAAGAGAAGACTTATAGAGGCTTAAACCCCAAGCTGGTCAAAGTGTAAGTCCTTAGTCTATAAGTGCTTTTGCAAGCAGTATAATCATAGAATCATAGAATCATCAAGGCTGGAGGTGACCTCTATGGTCATTGAGTTCAACCATTAACCTGCCACTCTGCTGTTGTGCCTAAACCCTAAACCATATCCTCCAGTACCAGATCCAGATGCCTCAAACACCTCCAGGGATGGTGACTCCACCACCTCCCTGGGCAACCTATTCCAGTGCCTGAACACTCTAATAGTGAAAAAAATTTTCCTAACATCTAATCTGAAACTCCCCTGTCTCAGCTTATGACTATTCCCTCTAGTCCTCAAGCTAAGCCTAAATCAAAGCCCGATTTCTTTTTCATGTTGTCTTCCAGGTAACTTTTGATCTTGGTAGTAGCAGTAGCCTTTTGGTTTGTTCTGACAAGTTCAGAAGTTTAGAAGAGACAGGTATAGCAAGAGGGGTGGGGGGGTAGCAATGTATCTTAGAGAGTGCCTTGACAGTCCTCAAATTGACAATGGTGAAGATAACAAAGTCTCTGATTCTATGACAGACAAATTGAGAAAACATTGTTCCCTGTCTCAGTTCCTTCCCTTGGTCCATAATTTTTCAGGTGGTGTGAAGAAGACAGGTGGGCTGACGGGAGCAAGCCCATCTCTGGGAGCTATTTGGTGATCCTCTTTGTGCTACATCCTGACATCACTGGTTTGCCCCTCAGTGAAGACTGAAACAGGGAGAGGCTGTGCCTGCCATGACCTGCACCCTGTTCCCCCCAGGGACTCTGCTTACCCATATCATCCCTCGTTCATGTCCTGTTCCTTCCCTGCACTGTTACCTCAGTGCAGCATCCACCTCCTTTTGATTGCTTCTAGGAAAGACAATGAAGAAAAAGAAAGAGAAAGAAAAGAGAAGAAAAGAAGGAAAGAAAGAAAGAGAAAAGTCAAAAAGGAAAAGCCCAGGTATCTTTAGCAGCAGCACAACCAGAGAGGCAGCAAATGCAATTCTTTATGTAGTGCTCCCCTAGCCTGAGATTTACCAGGTCTGGACAGGAACTGAGCATCTCTGTTAATTTTTTTTGGTCTGCTCCCATTTTTGCCTTTTGGTAAGCACAAACCACCTCAAAGAGCAGTGAAAATTCTAGTTCCTCTCTTTTCCCCAAAGAGACAGCTGAATGCTTTAATGCCCTTAAAGAGACTGACAAATAAATGTATTTTTCATAGCACAGAATTCCTCTCTACAGGCAAAGCAAAAGAGGTAAACAGCGTTGTTCAATTTATTTTCACTTTGTCTTTTACTTTTTAAATGCTTTAATAGATTTCCTCACCTCCTTTTTATCTTTCAGAGAGGGTTAAAAAGATTTACTGGTGGTTGTTGCCATGGTGCTCATATCAAGGTGTCTGCATTCATTCCTCTAAACCTTGGTTAGTGCTGGTACATGTTTACAGCTTTGTCTGTCTGGATCTGTTTGCTCTATCAGAATTAACACAGTGCATCCCAGCTGGTAGAGAATGTGTGCTTGATTTTGCCTTGAGAGGATGCAGAATAAATGCAGTGTGAAAGAAAGGCCTGCAGGCCTTTTTGTGATACTTCTCAAGTGTTTTTGTAAACTCAGAACATGCATGTGCAGAGACAGACATGAGAGACGTTGTGCTTGGCAATGTTTTCAAATTATTTAGATGATTTTAATAGCTTTTTGAATCACTGCAACTGAATGGGCAGTCCTTGACAGCTGATATTATGAAGAGACATTCCTGGATAACATCATCATTGGAGCTTTTTAAGGGGGAGGGAGGGGGAAGAAAAAACCCACAACACACTGTGAATGGTCATAGCTCCATAGCTCTAACATTAGTAGTGATCTTTTTTGTTTGTACTGATTCAATTTTTTGAGATGTAGACATGACACAGGGCTTTAGCTCTAAAAGATCAGGTGGTCTCCAGTCCTTCTTCAGGACACAGAGCAGAGGAGAAGGTGTAAGAAATTCACAGCCCAAGCCCTGACCAGAGGCAAGGGGTGAGCTCCAAGCCCAGGCTTTGTGCTGAGGTCCTGGTCATGTTGCTGAGCTCCATTGGTTATTTTTTTCTGTGCTGAACTACACTAATCCATGAGTGAACACAAAATGGGCTGCAAGGGCTTGAGTTTCTGATGGCTACACATCTTTATTTGCAATTCTCTACTATTCCTCCACTTGTGAGCTGATAGCAGTATCATTTGTTTAGTAAGTACCATCAGTGGGTTCAGGTCTTATATTTGTTATCCTCCCTTCTGAGGTAAATCTAATACCTGGAAAAGTACAACTCAAGAGGGATTGTGTGAGATGTGCAGTTGCTCTGATGTAACATGGCAGCATTTTGTCAGTGACATGGAAATTTTCATCCCTGGATAATCATACTTGTTCTAAAATACTGGCTGTTTCCTATTGGTTAAATAAAAAAGATGTGTCCTTATTTTGGAGCAGAGGATGATTTCATAGGTTTGTGCTTCTGTATTAGAGGAGACAGAGTAGAACACCAGTCAAGAGGGTCACAAAGTTGATAAGAGGACTGGAGTATCTCCCCTATGAGTAAAGGCTATGAGGAGAAGTTGGGGCTGTTGAGCCTGGAGAAGAGAAGGTTGTGTGGAGTCCTCAGAGCACCTTCCAGGAGCTGAAGGGGCTCCAGGGAAGCTGCAGAGGGATCTGTGTTAGGAGCTGCAGTGACAGGACAAGGAGCAATGGGTACAAATTGAAGGAGGCAAAATTTAGGTTAGATATTAAGAAAAAACTTTTCCCTGTGAGGGTGGTGAGGCACTGGCACAGGTTGCCCAGGGAAGTGGTGGCTGTCCCAGCCCTGGCAGTGTTCAAAGCCAGGTTGGATGAAACCTTGAGCAACCTGCTCTGGTGGGAGGTGTCCCTGCCCTTAGCAGAGAATTGGGACTGGATGGTCTGAAATGTCTTAAGAAAGGTTTTAACTGGTCCATGTAAAAGTTTTTTGAAGTCAGTGTTGTGTCCTCAGTGTTACCATTTGTTAGTGCTAAGGCAAAACCAAGAACTGGGCAAGAAGGAATCATCCTTTCCCAGTTTGCAACTATTTTAGGTCTGACATTTGGATGTGGTTTTTGTGTTTACAGTGGGTTTCTCTTTCATCTATTTCTCCACCCTTGTACCCATCTAACATTAGCACCCACAGTATCCTTTGGCAATGAGATCCATAGGTCTGTTTCCTAAGTAGCACATCATTTTGTTTGTTTTGTATAAATTGGGGTTGACATAGGACATAAATAAGTGTGCCAAGTCCCTTCAAAGTGAATATTTTCTGTAGACTGTCCATCTTTGCCTCCTGCCAGAGCTGGAGAGCCAGAGCTGCTCTCTTGGAGCCACATTCCTCCTCAGCACACGTGGGTGCCAAAGGAAGAGGTGTGAATATGAATCTTAACACCACGTGGCATCATTCAGAATTTATGTGTTTACCCTTACCTGTTTTATTTCTAAGCTATGTTTATTATGCTTACTGTACAATAGTTGTACAGTTGAAAAAACAAGTAAAAATTTCCCATTCTCATAGTAAATAGTATGAAAATGTAATTTTGAAAACAGATCCTCATGGTTTGGTGAGTGACAGTGCAAGTTTTGCCACGCTGTAATTTGGTTTTGCACAGTGCTAATCACCACAGTGCCTAAACCTCTCACAATGCATCAACACCACTGTTTTCTAGGGAAGGATCATTTTTCTTGCATGGAGGGAGAGCTAAGACATTTGAGCTCTGGTTTAGCACCCAGGAAAACTGATGACAAATCTGACTTCTAAAGGTCAAACAAGGAGTCTGTGGCAGAGCAGAGAACAGGATAACAGCTCAGTACTTTGACCCCTGGACCATTTTTGTCAATGTTTTTCAACATCTTTCCAGGGTTTATGACATGTTTTCACTAGTCAGAATTCACTCAATCATCCACATCACTAGGATGATGTATTACTAAAATATTTTGGCACCTTACATGTATGTTCCGCTTAATATTTGCAAGCAGTTAGAAAATGCAGTTTCCAAAATGATAGATCAGTGGGTGAAGGATTCATTTTCTGTGTGGCTCTAAAGCATTGACAATATTAGAATGTACTTTTCCTTTCTTGCTGATCTAGTAGGGTAAGCTGCTGTATTTTGCTGCCACTTGTATATCCTAAGTGTGTTACAGGCTTTCTCCATTGATTAATAATCCTCTGATCTGTTTTCTGTTGCGACAAACCATGTAAAAATTGAGTTTTATATGTGACCAAGAAATTTTATATAGTAGTTGTCTTCTCATTCTTATTTAACTCTTATTTTGGATGCAACTCTTATTTTGAGCAACCTCCTGATGTAGTTGAAGATGTCCCTGCTCATTGCAGGATGTTTGGGCTAGATGAACTTTAAAGGTCACTTCCAACCCAAACTATTCTATTATTCTATAATTTTGGTTTGGCAAACAACAGAGAAAGGATATTCTCAAAGGTCTTATTTTGGTTTGTTTTCTCTGCAGGACAATCAACTTAGTTTTTCAAGGATACTGAATGAGATGTCATTTTATAAGTGTCATGATCTTCCCCCCAAGCAGCCTACAAGATTACTGTGAATTTATTTTCTTTTTTTTCCTGATTCAATTGAATAATCCATTACTGTATTTATATGCAGTGATAAAAGTTTTAGTAGCATAGACATATTTCTGAATTCCTTTTGAAAACTGGATGCAGTTTCAGAGGAGCACAAACGATGTGGAATGTGAGCAGGGGTGATAGATTCCTGGATGAATATTGCTAAAACAGTCATGAGAAATACTCAGAAGTTGCTAGGAACAGTAGCAATCACAGACAGAAAGATCATAACTCAGCAGAGCAGTTCTTGCTGTTAAATGACACTGTGGATTTAGATGATTCCACTCGTGTATTTTCAAACGAGGGTAAGAGTAGGACAGAACTATTTTAACCCCAAACTACATTTATAGCAGTTTGTTGTGCTAAAATCTAGGCAGAGTGAATCCTGAATAAAAAATGGTCCAAATGAAAAAAACCAGTGTTTACCAAGGATTACCCAAATGTGATAGAACACAGCCATTGCCTGGAATAGAACAGTGAAACAAAGACCCTGATTCCAGGTTTCCTAATGGCATTGGGAGGCTTTTCATTCAGTTCAGAGAATCTGGGGTCTGGTCAACAGTTATCTTTTCAAAACACATTTTGTCAGGCAGTCTGAAGTGCCTGGCACAGATGGGTCTCGTAGCTGTTCTTGGAGAGACGTTGGCCCCTGTGTTTGTGTAGCTCAGCCATAGCAACTGCCAACAGCTGAAACACAATGTTTTACTGTCTTTTTCAGACTCATAGTAAATCAGCACCGAATTCTTTGGCCATTGCAACATGTAAGTCACTACAGATATTTACTATTAAACTGCAAGATTGTTCCCTAATCAATCACTTGCATAAAAGCCTCAAACAGAGAAAATAAATTGTTCAGCCTAAGCTATTACAAAATCTATTATGTGGGAAATTCATTTCAGTACTTCATTTAATTTAATTAAGTGACTAATGCAATGAGTTTAAGCTTATCTTAAAACACTGATCTGAGGGCTGAATCTCCAGGTCTATATATTTTAATTCTGTCATTCTTTACTTCTCCCAGGTTCCCAAATCCCAAATTTGTCTTAGTGGTAAGTGCCTCATTTAGCTTTGACACAGATTGCTAAGTCTAAGTCTTACACACATTATTTTTCTGTTTATCCCATATGGGCTTAATTTCCTGGGAAGAACAATCAAGATTTTTTCTAGTTTTCTCTATAACTAAAAGTTAACTTTTTTCTTCTTTTGCTCTAAGGTCCCCATAAAATAGGTCATGGCTGAAGTGGAGTGTGGTTCAACAGCAAGGCCTCCCTGGAGGATCAAACAGGAACAGTGACAAACTTCCAGATGAACATGCCCCCAAGTACAAATGTTAGCATCCTAAATATTCCCCTGTTAGCACTTAATATGTTGATAACAGGAACTGTGGTCTCTGTCAGCTCAGTTTGGGCTGAGGATCAGTGTCCACCTAAGTAAGGTCAACAACTTGGCAGATATGGTATTTCTAGCAGATACTTTACAGAGTACAAAACTCAATACAAATACCAACTTTTGGTACATAAATAACCAATAAGGCCTTGGGGAATATTTCTAACCTTTATTTTATTACATTCAAGGGTTTGGGGCTTTTTGTGCAGTTGAAAAAAAAAAAAAGGTCTAAAATACTTGAAGTACTGTTAAGCTACTCCCATGCACACTCTGAACAATTTGTTTAGCTGATGACTCAATCTAACACTAGACCTTTTCCCCACATTTGTTGTAGGGTCTTATGTAACACAGGTCCTGAAATTGTAATTTAAGAGGACTAACCTGGGGGCAAATTTGCCATAACATGAAGCCAAGCTATTACAGTCATCAGCTAGCTGAGAAGGAGCTTGAAGGGGTGAAATGCAGAAAATAAGCCTGTATTTTTCAGAAGTGTAGGTGCTTATGGAACCTGTGGACCATTGCAAACATTGCTAAGCAATTCAATCTCAGCATGATCAATGCATAAAATAGTCTTACAAGAGTTGGAGTTTGGTGACTCTTGAGTCACACAGTGAAACGAGTAAGAAAAATTTCTCACCACAGTTTACATTCTATGGGATATTCTTCTATTTCAATTAATTTTTGGTTTTAATTTTGTTATACTCTGCAAAAAAATATTTAACATTATCTCAGTTTGATTTTCCTTGTTCCCAAAACACAAAACCCAAAGGTTATTTTATGAAAAAAATTAAGAATTATATAAGTTATTTTCTAGAAGCATAAGCAACTAGAAGCATAACCATATTTTAATAATATCTGTGTGTAAATTCCTAGATCTGTCAAGAAGGCAGAAAACCAGGATTCCCTTTTTGCTTTGAGCTGGTAGAAATTTTTCAAGAGAGCATGTTCTGTCAGATAATGAGGATTTGCAGAAATCTGCAGGTTCTGAAGGAATATCTTGGTTTCATGAAATGCAAAGGGAAGACTTTGCCTATCTGCCTGTTCCCCACCTCCCTCAGTTCTGGCAGTTTGTACTTGTCAGCTTTCCTGCCCTCCAGTTTTGGAAACACCAAAAGCCTCTGCTATGAGAGAACTTCAATTTTTTGGAAGTGAACAAATGCACCTTCTGGTCCTGAAATAAATTTTTTTTTAAAGCATCTTCATGATATCTAGTGAGCTCTAATCATACAGTACCTCCTTTTGCACTCCTGTTTCCTCAGCAAGAAGGAAGGCACTGTCATAGAGTCATAGAATCATAGAATTTTAGGGGTTGGAATGGACCTGGAATGGGATCTAGTCCCATGAGCCATGAGCAGGGACACCTCCCCCTAGACCAGGATGCTCAAGGCCTCATCCAACCTGGCTTTGAACACTGACAGGGTTACTGTCTCTGTTGTACAGACATCTATAGTTATATTTTCCCTATTTCCCTTTATTTCTCTGTGGGAATCTATAGAGGGGTGAGATGTGCTTTGCTGGAAGATCACAGCATTTTTTAACACTAGGGGACAGTGGAAAATCAAGTCTCTGAAAGGGAATATGACCTACTGGACACCAATTCTTCAATCCATTCCACAAGAATCTGCTTTGTCCTGCCCTGTCAGACCCACTTTCATCCCAGGTCCCTCCATGCCCTTGCTCCTTGTGCTTTTCCTCTCCTCACTCATCTCTGGGCTCCTTCATCTGTGCTGCCTCTCTCTGCCAGCTCTGCCAGCAGTCCCAGTCTCCACATCTCTTGATTGTGTCCCAACCCTAATTTCCAACCCAATCTCTTTATGAAATCTCAGATTGTAGCCTTGATTTTCTCTTCCTCTTCCAGACTCAGTTTTTCAGCCAGACCTTTCCAGACTCAGGCATTTTCAGTTCTTCTGCTTCACCACCTTTGATCCTTCTCCTCCACAGGTACCACTCCATCTCTCTTGGTTCACAAACACACTGGAACTGCATTGAGTGAACAACATACCAAAGGTTCTGGTATCTTACACAACTGTGGGTTTAGATTTCTTAGCATTTTATTGAATTTGATGGAAAATGCTCGTGGGTCTTGTTATCACAGAGAGGAGCAAGCACTCTGTGACCTGTGCCCTTCTGCCCAGTCTACTGGCAGTAAATTGGTTTCAATTGGGCACAAAACCTATCACAGGAACAGGATAAACTGGGATCCTGAGAGCTGCTTGTGGTTGAGGCTGTAGAACACTTGGCTTTGATTTTACCTGAATATTTAGGCAGTGTGGCTTTGGGGTTGTGCTCCAATGCCATGTGTGTTGGACTGTGCCTTTGCAAAGGAGCCAAGCTGTGTGCTGGGATGATTTCTTTGCATCAGTTTGCAGTGGTGGGAACAGCTTGTGAGAAAGGTGTTAGAGATGAGGGCAGGTTCTTTAAAGGTGAGTATAACAAAGTACAGTTGTCTTATCTTCATTCTCAGTAAGTGGGGAATGGAGAAAGCTATAATTCTCTTTAAATAAATCAACTCGAGCCATATACCAGACTTGAACAGAATATCAATCATTGAGTGGTTAAAATATGAAGTGGTAGGCAAGGCAGCAAAATTTACTTCCTATACAAATGATGTTTGTCTATGCATCTCTTCATGTGTAGTTTTTCTATGCATCTGTTCATGTTTAGCAGAAAGTAAAAGACTCGAGTTTGTCATTACACCTTTCCTTTAGATGGACTGTGGGGAGGGACTCTGCACTTTTCTAGCAGACACTGATGGCCACTTAACAAGGTTAATATCAGTCATGATAATTACCACCGGCATGTCAGAAGTAAACATTTTGATAGATTTCCATTCAGCAGGTTTTACCTTTTACCTTGAAAGTAGAAGAAAATGCTTCAGCTGACACTTGCTTTTATGTAGCTGCTTTGATCTTCCAATGGAAATGGATCTATAATAGCACTAGTTGCTTCCCTTGCATCATTGAAGAGACCTTTTCAGGGAACATGATTTCTTGATAAAAGAAAAAGGACATAGTGCTCCTTATTCTTGGCTCACTGCACATTCCTCTCTTTCCTCTGCATTTGGTTGATGGACTACCTTACAGACTGGCTGAATGGTGCTCACTTGCCAATTTGTTTTTGTAGCAAATGGAATGAATTTTCTTAGCCTTCTGTGCCCCATCTTCCCCTGTGATACACACTTCTGTTCTTTTGGCAAAATAAAATTCTGCATGAGTGTTAATGAAGTCTCTTGCCAGTTGGATTTTGTGTTAAAATCCACATTTTCTCTCTCACCCTACCTACTCTGCCAAATTCTTCATGAAACAAAAGGAATGATTCAATTTAGTCATGTTTAGAGCAAAATAAATTCAAACCCAAGCCTCATTTCTACTATCTCATAACCAGGAGACAGATGCTTTTAAATGTGCTTCATAAAATGGTTTGACTTCCCAAAAAGAATGTTTGTCATCTAAGAAAATGTTTGTCATCTAGTGACAGACAAAACCAAAAACATCCAGACATTAAGATTTGTTGAAGCAAATAATTTTTTCTAACTGATGTGGAAAAAATTGCCTGAAATACATCAAAGCTCACACTGAAATAGAATTCATTGTCATTTGAAAAAGATGGAACTGAGAAGTGTTCTGGTCTCTCAGGACCCTGAATTACAGTCTGAACAGTTTCATGTGAATACTGATTAGAGAGCAGTAACTTTTTGTCCTGTAGTTGATCTTGAGAGCAAGTAATATAGATGTGTAACTTGAACAGCATGTATTTATGGCTTTTTTCCCTAATTGTATGTCAAGTGTGCTGCATACATTGTGCCCTTCATTACAGTTCTCTGTATAAGGGCATCTGGTTTTCTTTCACAGCTTTTCCCCTCCCAGTTGAAGATTTGTAAGGTGGTCATGTTAATCTGGAATTCTTCAGAGACTTGGGAAAAATAGAAAAAAGACATTGTTCTTTCTACTGAGTGGCCACTCTCCTGGAAGGACATATTTTAAGCTCCCTGGGCTTTGAAAAGTCTCAAACTCAAGTTTTGCATTTTCTGGATTAATTTTCTCAGTGTTAAACTGTCATGGTCGTTGCTGATCTAGGAGTATACTATTGCTAGAACAGCTGTAGATCTGAGCTAGATGGAAGCCTCAATGCCTCAAGAAAGATAAGGCTTTTAGACATGCCCCATAGCTGGAGAGGGACTCTTTGTTAGGAGCTGCAGTGACAGGACAAGGGGCAATGGGCACAAATTGAAGGAGGGAAAATTTAGGTTAGATATTAGGAAAATGATTTTTCCTGTGAGGGTGGTGAGACACTGGCACAGGTTGCCCAGGGAGGCAGTAGATGCCCCAACCCTGGCAGTGTTCACAGCCAGGTTGGATGAGCCTTGAGCAACCTGCTCTGGTGAGAGGTGTCCCTGCCCAGGGCAGGGGGTTGGGACTAGATGATCTCTAAGGTCCATTCCAACCCCTAAAATTCTATGATTCAATAATTCTAGGAAATGGAAAAGGTTTAATTTGTTATTGTCAGGTTGTACAAATAAAGTAAACACCCTTTTTTTCTTCAAGGAGAAAAATGCAGTCAAATAATCTGTTTATACATATGTATGCTCTTCAAGCAAATCAGGGCTATGTCCCTGGTATAGATACTGGCTCAGTAAAGCAATAATCTCAGTCCTACCAATAAGAGTGGCAGCACAACAGAGTGGAAGCTGAAAATCAATACTGACACAGTCAAGGTTGGAAGGAGCAAGCTCAGGGAGTTAAATGCTTTGCAGTAGTACAAATATGCTAAACCCATGCAATAAAATAGCCCAGAGCTTTGCTGTGCATGTAGCTGATCAACATGTACTGATACTCAAAAAACTCCACAAAAACTTTAACTCCTTTTTCCCCCCAAGACCCTACAGTATTGTGAAACATGACTGTAGGAAGTACTAGCAAGTTCTTGCATCTTAAATATGATAATGCAGCCTCATATCAATTAGTTACATCCTGGTAGAGTGATTGTAACAGCACAATTCACAGAGGTTTTTCCCAGAGAGGGACAGCTTGATGTCTTAGAGACACAGAGGGCTTCGTTTGCGTGGGAAGGCTGAAAACCCCATGAAGGGGAAACACAGAATTTTGTGGTTCGTGTTGCCAGGGGAATGTCGTAGGTTTAAAGAGGATAAAAACTACAAAATACAAAGTAATGAAGCATCCAGAAATGGCTAGTTGTGTGGACCTATTAATCTTCAAAATAGAAGAAAAAAATAAAAATGAAGTGGAATAAAATTGAAGACTATTAATATGAAATTGTATTTTTTATATAGTTCTCACAAATTGACCTGTAGGATTCGATATGACTGCTACAATCTCTAGCAGATACTTTGCCTTGAAGGGAATAATGAGAAGAATGCAATGAAAGTTGCTGCTATAATCTGAGAACACACTGCCAGTTACATACATTTAGGGCCATTTGTCTGCCCAGAGTGTGTGGTTATGCCTCTATTTGCAAAATAAACTGCACCACTTACTCAAATGACTGTGCCTTTAAGGTGAGAAAAACACATTTCAGAAAACTCTTTAAAATAAAAGGCAAGCAGTCTTACTCTATTTAGTGTTCTTACTTTTCTATTAGCTGTTCAGGATTAACTGTGCCTCTGAAAAATATAACATTAAGCTCAGTACTGAAGTTAGAGAAATGCTACCAACAGGAAATGCTCTGAAACACCCTGACCAGTGGACTTGAGTTTTCAGAAGGCTCTAAGAATTTCCAAGACCTTTAATTCCTGGAGTTTGTGACTGAGCAGTGACAGAGTAGGTAGAAAACTGGATCTTTTGTCTGACAGGTTGTTGGTGAGGTGGGGATGTGTCTGGAGTTGGTGTTTGGCAGGATTATGGAAGAGCAGTACTATCCTGTGCCAGTCAAGGTGATGCTTAGCAGGGATGGATTCCTGTGCTGCAGTGTTCACCTGTGGATGTTTGGGGACTGAGTGCCCTGCCAGGCTATGGGAAAGGCAGGATTTATAGAGAACCATGCAGGTTCTCACCAAGGGGGTGCAGAAGCAGCAAACCAGCTCTGATGACAGCTCTCATCCTCTTTACACCCTGCTTCATTTCAGCTCCCCACATCTGTCTTCAGTTTGATTCTGCAGATGCAGCAAATTTCTGCATGGTGAAACTAGCCTTGTGTGCTCTCATTGGCCTGAGTTGCACAGAGAACAAGGTACTGATGACAGCTCCTGGTGCCACTGTAGCAGGCTCTGCCACCACTCCAGCCCTTTCTGTACTCTCTAAGGTTATATAGCCTGAGCTTCCAAATAAAAATGGCAAATTTATGGCCTTAAAAAAGATGTTGCAGATAATTGAATGTAGAAAAAAAATCCATAAATCTGCATTATATGGGTGCTCATTACATTTGTTAAGCTGATTTAGCTGTTGCCTGATGCCCTGAACACTCT
>NW_008678805.1:79098-80389 GCF_000695815.1 Acanthisitta chloris
AGCTGATCCCTCAAGGTATCTCTTACAGAGCTAGTTCAAACTGTAAATTCCTTGCAGTAGTGTCTGACTTACCTTAATGTGTGGATATATTATTTATCATGATAGGACTCAAGACTTAAAGCTTTCTTTCATTACTAACTAATCACACCAAAATTGCCTCAATACCTTCACACACAGACTGGAGAATATTATCCTCATTACAAAATTGTATAGGAAAGTACTAATTAAATTGTATAGTACTCTTCCAAGAGGGATTTTTCAAGTGCAAAGTAATCACTGTGGGAAAATTCTAGCATGCCACAAAACAGTGGAAGGTAAGACACAAAAAATTCTCCAGAGCACTAGTTCCAACGTAGTTTTGCCCATGAAAATGTCTGAGTAGATCTTATTCCATTTAAAGGGAGCTGATTTTACATAACCCTGTATTCATAGGCATACATTTTAGGAGGATTTGCATTTTAGGATTGTTCTCAGTTGTATTTCTCTTAATGGATGTTGAAAGCTACAGAAGTTTTTCTATGCTTTCTTTATTGTTTGTAATGGACTTACAGAAACCCTCAAACATCGAACAGCAAAGCCTTCTGCCCTATAATTTTGAGTCTCTGGGAGGGCTCATGAGGACAGTTGGGCAAGAAATGGTTTAATTGATTAGATACATCCCTCCTTTCCAATTAAAAATGACAAAAAAAGGGAGTCTGTGTCTCTGAGCCAATTTCATTGATGTATAGAGCATAGCTAATATCAGTCATTATTGAGGTCCTGATTGTACTCTGTGTTTTCTCACAAACATGATTATAGCAAAGTCATTTGCATTGCTAAACGAATGCTAAAAATATCAAAACATCTTTTCCTGCTGGCCAGAGCATAGCTGATCCAATCATTAAAACACAGATAAACAGAAGTAACTACTCTGGTGGAAGCTAAGATCATTAGACACAATATGCATAAAGAATTAGTTATTTTGCTACTAGTCTGCTCTCTAGAAGAAGGCAAGAAACTGTTGATGAGAAACTCACCATGACCCAGCAGTGTGTGCTCACAGCCCAGAAAGCCAATGGAATTCTGGGCTGCATCCAAAGGAGTGTGGGCAACAGGTTGAGGGAGGTGATTCTCCCCCTCTACTCTGCTCTGGTGAGACCCACCTGGAATACTGCACACAGTTCTGGTGTCCTCAACATAAGAAGGACATGGAAATGTTGGAGCAAGTCCAGAGGAGGCCACAAAGTTGCTAAGAGGGTTGGAGCATCTCCTCTATGAGGACAGGCTGAGGGAGTTGGGGCTGTTCAGCCTG
>NW_008678805.1:80781-90284 GCF_000695815.1 Acanthisitta chloris
AACCACACAGCTCCTGTTTAAAACTCACACCAATTTATCACGGAGGATTTTCTGTGGCAGCAGAAGGATCTCTAAATGCTTTACATTATTCCTAATTCGAAATTTACCACAGGGCCTGTTGGTAAATTGTTATACTATGGGACTGAACTGCAACTGACCTGTAGGAAAAAGTAACTCCTACTTTTCCTAGCAGGACTGGTGACTTTGGCTCCAGCAGGTGCTATAAGTTCTTGTTCCTTTTGCTGCACTAGAAGGCAGAGTTTGAGCAGCTCAGCTCTGCTGACAGGTGAGGTCTTGCCTCCCCTCACTTCTTACTCAGTCTGCATGGATGAAATCACTTTGCCATGGATAAAATCTGGGTCAAATATAGAAACACTAGAGATTATTTACAGGACAGTGGTTTGTTTCAGGTCTCCTCCTGGGGCAGGCACCAGAGCAGTGAGGTTACCAGGGGATACCTGTGGGGTTGTAATAAAATGCACTTTGAATAACCCTTTTCTTTCCAGCTCCCACCAAAACTATAAATGTGCCTGTCCAAAACCCCTAAGCTTCTCCTATGCTGTCAGACACCTTTTTCACAGCAGAATTTTTGGCATACCTAGCCAGCTGGAAAACAGAAAAATGCTTCGGGTCTGATTCAGACAAGCACAGCTTTTCAGTACACCCCAGTACACCAATAGTTAGGTTTAGTTTAAACTGTCAAAAATCAGTTTGAAATTGTGATCACATATTTCTGCAAGCAGAAAACATCTACATGAATGGAAGGGATGAACTCGTGCCTGGTATTTTCTCTAACATGCACTTTGCTGTCATTTTGAATAGCATGCCAAGATCTTTAACCAACCCCCCAACTCCCTCAAATCCACAGGAAAATCTTCTGGAAATATTGCATTAATCATTTTTGTCAAGAGTACAGATGAAAGGAGCCATTTGTACTTTAGAAGAGTTGGTAATTAAACATTTACAGTACTCTGCCAATATTTAATACACAATGCAAAAGGAGCAAACTGAACAGAAGGTAAATCTGGCAGTTTAACACAGAGTGATGCCGTGGGAATGTGCATGTGTGATCAGAGCTGCACCACCACAGAGCAAGAGGCATTGCCATAAACTCTTGTAGCAGCAAACTGCTTTTCCAGCTGTGTAAGACTTCATTCCCTCTTCCCTGGACCAGAAATGAGAAAAAATATTTTTACCCTTGAAATTACTTGGAGAAACCAGATGAGACTTTGGGAGTTAAGATCACTGGCTGCGTTTGTGAGACAATAAAGCTGTACAGAACAAATGAATCCCAAGGAGTTTCTTTTGGTTTTATGACTGTCCTGCTTTGTTTTTCCCCTCCATCTCACTGAGTATTTTGTAAAGACCTTGTACATCTTATTTAGCTTGCCTTCACTGTTTTTCATTTCTGCTGGAAAGAAAAACAAGATTATATTTGTGCAATTTCTTGTCCCTCTAATACCACTTCTACTCCCATTGATCAGAAATGTTCCCATTTTTTCATAAGGATTAGACTGCATCTCCACAAATTATCTGTGCCATCAAAAACAATATTCATCTGACTAAATGTCAGTGCACAATGTGCATGTCCACATCTGAGTTGTGTGCACTGATGTCGTACTCTACGGAGGCAAAGCTACAGGGAGAACCATCTGCTGAAAGAGACAATCAAGGCAGAGCAAGCGTACCACATCCTAAAAGCATTTTTCCCCTTCTTTTATCTTTATTTTTGAGCCTGGATCTGGCTAATTCATTTTTCTTATGTCTAAAGTTAGGGGAGACAAGTACCAACCAAACGTTTCCCAGGCATGTTCCCAGGCTGTGTGACTTTTCTTGTAGTGTGTGGTCTGTCCTCACAAATTGTATACTATACAGAATGACCTCTTTTCATTTTCTTCTGCACCATTATCAGGGTGGTTTAAAAACCATGACAGGCCAGATCCTCACAGCTGTGTTGATCAGAAGGAAAGGTGAAATAAGAATATAGGTGGCCCAGAGAGGTGGTGGATACCTCATCCCTAGAAACATTCAGGGTCAGGTTGGACAGGGCTCTGAGCAACCTGATCTAGTCCAAGGTGTCCCTGCTGATTGCAGGGGAGTTGGACTGGATGACCTTTATAGGTCCCTTCCAACCCAAACCATTCCAGGATTCTTTGATTCAATATTGGGTCTCGGCTCCTGAGTATACTCCAATGGGTACAGCTGAAAGCACTCACTGATCTGTGTAATAAGTTGACATAGATAATTATATGCAGCATAAGGTACAGCTCACAGTCAGTGGAAGTGCCATGGACTCCAGATAAAGCTGATTGGTGCCATGATTTCATGTTTTTTTTGCAAGCAGGAGAGTTGTTTGAGAAATGATCATGTGGCAACAAGCGTGAAATTAAAGTGTCTGAGTGAGCTCGCATTCATGCACAATACTCTGTGCAAATATATTTAAGGAGATGTAATCTATCAAATAACCAGGCTTCTCTCAAAAACAGCTTAGCAAAGCATTGGCAAAGACACCCAGCAACAGCCAGATCAGACTGCAAATATTTGGTAGAATCCTGCTGCTAATTAAATTCCATCTGCAGAAATGTACTCCAATTTTTAATGCAGTCGCTGCTGAACTTTTCACATTTTAAAGGCTGTAGATCTTCCATTCTATAAATTTTCATTCTATAAGCTCCTTGGGTGCTGTGTGTGCATCAGCTGGGCAGGAGGAGCTCTCAGAGCAGTGTGGCTGGCAAGGACAACCTGATATCCACATGAGCCACATTTGGGGAAGTTCCACTTCAGGTTTTCTCTCACCTGTTCCCGTGGTCTACAGGCCCAAGACCGGGCAGATAGCATTAAGTGCTCTCTTGGAATACATCTTCTGGTTTTGTATCATCCAAAAAGCATCTGATTTGGGTGCTACAATATGAACCAAAATGCAGTAGGGCTGTAAGGTTGAGACATTAACTTCCAAAATGCCTTTCCAGCCTAAATTAAGGTGCTAGCATGGTGGCATCCTTTGTGGTTGCTGTTGTACAAAATCACCCACAATAATGCTTCTTGTTCAAAATAACTGTAATCATAGAAAAAAGAAGTAAATTTCTTTTTTCCTATGGTTTTCCAATTGGAAAATTTTGCAGGGTAAATATTAATAAATTACTGGTCCTGCTTACTTACAAACAATTCATGGCTCTAATATTTCCTGATACATAGTGGATCCTGCAAACCCTCACTTATGAGTGGCAACATTAATTCCTGTAGGATTACTCAAGTAAATGAAATATTTTCTTTCTTTCCAGGATTAAGATCCAGGTCAAGCTCCAAGATCATAATGCATTTTGATTGGAAAAGAACAATAAGTGTTTCCAGAAATTACATGAAATATTATCCACTTTGGTTCTTCCCAAGGGAAATCAATATCAAGGGGGAAAAAAAAAGTCATTATAAGAAAGGATAGACATAAAATAGTTTATTCTGGGCAATGAAATCTGTCCTCTTATGACCAGAGAAACTCTGCTCCTTTGCTTGATCCTATGATTATTTCATCCTATTCCCAAGTTAAAAAAGTAGACCAACACCAAGCTCATGACAGATGTCAAATCTTTACCTTACTACATTTGTAAACTGCCCTGTTGTTGATAGGAACACCATATCATTTCATGGAGTGATAAAAATCCGTATTTGTGAAAAAATAGTGACCAAAATTACATAGAATGTGAAACAAAATTTTAAAATAGATTCGGTTAGAAAGAACTATGTTTTGTAAAAAATAGAATGGAAACAATACAGTAAAAATAGATTATTACAAACAAAATGATTTTGCTGCCAAAAAGCTAGGTCTTTTTTTTAAGAGGTCAAAATGAAATTTGCTTACAGATGGTAACCCTTCAAAATGAAAGCACAGTAAGACAGAACAAGCATGCATTTATTATCAAAATGTGGATGTACAAGTTGTAAAATGCCATAAATGTTTGGAATTCTGGGTGCTGTTTGAGAAAAATAAAGGACTTCATGTCAGCAATATTTTGGACAGTATGTTTTTTTCTACTGAAGATGGTTCTCATCCAGAATAGATCCATGAAAACAGTGACACATGTAACTTCTTCACATTTTATAACACCTAACTATGGATCTGAGCAAGTTCTTAATGTTTTTAGCTCTCCTACTAAGCTGCTCTTCACCTCTGGCTCAGTCAGCCTATTGATACAAATAAAATGGTCTTTCTTTGCCATGGTTACCATACACAACTAATGTGTCTGATCCTGCATCCACTAATGTTGCTTACAAAACTTTGATTTGGCAAGGGTCACACCTTTTACTACAAAGCAGAATGCATGATGTGAAAGAATGATGTGAATACACTCACACTGCAACTTTTTCAATGAGTTTCAGGTGTTTAAATGAAATTATTCAGTGTTTGACCTATTTGACACTACATTCATGTATTTACATCACGTACATCTGTTATAAATTCAACAGCAGGTGCTCAGAAACAGCTGTGTCCAGCAGTTTCACAAAATTCCAAACTGGACCATTTTAATTAATGGGGAAAGAGGGGATAATGTAAAGCCTTCAAGATAAAGCTGGCCCCAGTATCATGTTGTCTCTTGCAAGTAGCCAGGAATGTGGCAGTCTTCGAGAGGCTGCCTAATGAATTGTTTCAAGTTTTCTTCCAGGATTTTGAAAACAAAAGTCACACTTAAAAAAACTGTACTTTGTTGCTGATGGTCATTTTTCCAGTGGCACTGTCAAAAGAAGAGCAGAGCTGTTAGTGGAAAGTCTCGGCCGGTGTGCTGTGTGGGTTTGTCCTTGGCTGGGGATCCTGCTTTCCTGCTTTGGGAGGGGTCAGGTGTCCTGGGATCCAAGGGGTGAAGCAGAAGGTGTGCACAGAGAGGATCTTCCCAGGGGGCCATAGCTCACTAGCTGCTGCAGCCTCTGGTGCAGCCGTGTCCCAGCAAATTGTTGTTCCGTCCGTCTTGGAGTTTCTCATGGCTCTGAAGGGATGCTCTGTTGTCAATGCTGGAACTCTGTCCACTTGGATCCTGCTGTCTTCTTAATCTGCCAAAGGTTAAAACCATTAATAGAGCTATCATGTGCAGGTAACTGTGTCAGAGTGACAGCTGTTGCCTGCCCTGTGCATAGCCACAAACACCTGAGTATAAAACATTCCTGAACCATTTGATCTCTATTAACTGCTCGAACTTTAGAGCTGCCATTTCTTCTAAACACTGATCATTGTTTCCTCCTAAATATGTGCAGTTTGGTCTTGATCAAATCCTTCTCCCATTA
Organism: Acanthisitta chloris; assembly: GCF_000695815.1. Classification (NCBI taxonomy): domain Eukaryota; kingdom Metazoa; phylum Chordata; class Aves; order Passeriformes; family Acanthisittidae; genus Acanthisitta; species Acanthisitta chloris. Next base: position 86,053 of record NW_008678805.1, read on the forward strand.
AAGCTTATAAACAGTTGGCAGAGGAGAGGCTTGAGAACCTCTGCTCAGACTGTAACTTGGCAAAACCCCCAGATAGCTCGAGGATGATGAACCTGTTGGATGGGGCACACAACAGCAGTAAACAGCTGCTCCCCTCTGCTGTCCTACAAAGTTCTCAGTAACCTCCATCAATAAAAGGAAAAAAACCCATGAGATGAAAGTATACTCAGTATTCCTCTTGTTATTGCTTCATATGTTGTCAAAGCCTCATAAGTGGTTTCAAGGAACAAAAGCAACAAAATCCTACATTGTTTAAAGACGGCAAAGTTATTTTCTTTTGCTATCATTTTCTAAAGAGCAGCAACACCTCTAGCAGCACCTGCAGTCCCCACCAATCATGTTCTCACAGAGCTGCTCAGCATTTCTGTTCAACAGTGGTAGCAATCTCTGTGATTTTACTGTGATTCATGTGATATTCAGTGTTTTCCTCCTAACACAGCCTAAGTGTAAGTACTTTCAAGAAGAATGGAAAGATTCACGGGGAAGCTACGAGGTAGGGACCAATCTTTTTGAAAACATGAACAGCTGCTGTTTTGAAAGAATTTGCCTCTGACTTTCTTCTCTTGAAATGAAAAACAGCTGTTGGTGTGTTCCTGAAAAAAACACCAAGACTTGGTTCTTCTATGGAAGAAGTTTTTTGTAACAATGATTATAAATGGTATATGATATACTCCAAAAAAACCCAACTTTGTAAGTAACACTGAATACATAGAAAATATTCATGGATGGGAAAATGTGCAAAAATTCAATGTAAAGGGTCAGTTTCAAAGGCTAAAATACTTCCAGGCCTCATAAAGACTATAGAGACAACATACTGAGAAAGAGAAGGGACGTGAAAATTCTGTCAGAGTTAAACAGGAGTAGAGGAGGCTATTTAGAGTAAAAATAATGAAAAAACTGTCCAAAAAGCTTGAATTTAAAAGCACAGACACATTAAAAGAAAATCTATAAGACAGACTGAAAAATAACAGATAAGAGGAGCAAATTGCTAAAAGCATTTACCCTAATGGTGATTTTTTTTTTTAAAGTGCACCAGAAATACATTACCATTGAGTCTACAGGCCATTGGATGACTGGGATACTAGAGGAGAGCACAAAAAAATATAGACTCCCTAGCTGAAAAGCCAATGAATTTTCTTCACTGATGTCCACAACAAATGAGTTTAGGAAGATTAATTTCCTTATGAGAAATTTGTCCACCATCTCCTGTTGTCAAACAGCTTTAGAACCAGCTGTTTAAATTAATGTTGACAAAGTATCAAGACAGTGGATTTTCACCCAAGGACTCTATGAAAATTGAAATATATAATTTCTGCACAGCTGAATGGAAAATGTAACGTGCTTTTGAACTTGTCTTGGCACCAAGGAATGGAAGACAGCAAATGTGATGACTGAATTTTTTGTTGTTTTGGGTTTGTTTGTGGTATTTTGTTTGCTTGTTGTTTTGTCTTTTGCAACAAGGGCTTCAAAAGAGATCTAAGGGACTACCAGGAGAGTAACTGAATTAGGTTAGAGACTTTAAAGGCCTTAGGGGCTGAGCTTCTGATCCTTACAAGACTCAGATATTTGTAAGCATGGAGAGAAAAGACTACAGTGCTTGGAAACTCATTGTGCAAACTGTGGGTTGCAAACCTTGCAAACTGCGAATAGTGGAGAGAGACAAATTTTGGCTCCCTGGAGATCTGAGAAACCATGGCATTGGTCTAAGACATGAAAGTGTTTTCTCCCTGAAGTTGTAGATCGACTTCATCCACAAAATGCTGAAAAAGGTGTTTACTGTACTGCTCCATTTAAAAGGGAAATAAGAAATCGCTCAATAACAGCATAAAACAAGAAAACACCAATTGTGGTTTTTTGAGAAAGACTCAAACAGGCACAAAGGCAGCTTGTAAGGAGGACAGTGGAAAAAAGGAGAGAAATGAAGCCCATGCTGAGTTCAAAAGATACCACTGACCAGCCTGAAATTTTCCACTCTCTACAGAGGTAGTTAATACTGTTGATTTATTTCCATTATTTTCTTTTATCCTGTTCCTACTCCCTAGGTCTACTACTGAAACATAATTATATTATGGGGATTTGGAAGTGCTAAGGAAATACAGTGTTTTAGCACTGTATTCCCTTTTCAGACAGTCTCTGTTTCTGTATCTAGATTCACTACCCTTATTTGCAAACTATCAAGATAAGGAATAGGTTGCTAACCTGATGATGTAGTAAAAAGTTAACTGTAATTTAACTGTTTAATAATTAATCAATCACTTTATTCAGTGATTAAAATTACATTAAAGACTTTGCTCTAAGGAATTAGTTATTATGGGCACACAAAGGCCTACTTATCAGTATGCCCTGGGGTCTTGGGAATCCAACTAAAAATCAGGAGATGCAGGTTCTGTTTCCACCTATGTCAACCTTTGGACAAATTACAGCACTTTTCTGGGCCTCAATTTCTCTCTTGTTAAGTAGACAAAATGTAGTGGGGGGAAACTGAGGGGGAATTATATTTGTTCAGAAATCTTATATGGTTTAGTGCTCTAGTCATAAATCTCAGCTGGCTATATTGTGGCTAAGAAATAGAACGAGAAAGAATACTGAAGTCATGTCTGGACTGATGAAAACTTGTGTTCTTATCAAACCTGTGCCTGAAGGAGGTTTTTCTGGATAAAGTGGTGACAGTATTTTATAGGCTTTTACTTGCAGCTCTCGATTAGGCAAAGGATGCAGTGAGCAGGAACACGCCAAGCAGTGTGGGACTTTCCTTGTAGTTGCACATCAGATGTTGAGGCAGCTGCTGCCAAGAATGATGGAAGCTGAGAGCTTTGTGCCTCTAAGTACTGCTCTGTGCCTCAGGCTTGAATGAAAAAGGGAATTACAGTCTGGAGTCTGTGATGATTAAGAAAAGAAGGTGGCATATATAATCAAGCAAAATGTAATTATACTGCATATGCAATTATGCAGAGATGCATTATTGAACATACAAAAAAACAAAAGTGAAGAGAACAGACTGGCTAAAAGCTAGCATGGAAAATAAAATACTGAACTGAAAAAGACTGCTACAACTACAGCAGGCCAGAATGAAAATCACAAACACCTAATGAAATGCAGTAGCAAACTTGGGGCCACCAGGGAATTGCTTAAAGCTCAGCTTTGTTCACTAGATGAAGAAGAATATTGAAGTCTCTCTTTAGGCTGCTTCGTAGGATATGTTCAATGACAAAGGATGAAAAGTTGCAGATTCAACATAACTGTCAAAATCTCAGATTTGCCAAGACTGAGGTCTCCTCCCAAACCACTGCAGTTTCAGAAAAAAATAAGGCAATTGGTCTGAATTTCTCTCTAGCTCCAAACTGCAAATAGGCCCAGAGGTCAAGACCCAAAGAAATCTCAGCACAACAGCTCTGTCTGCACAAACATTCTCTTCAGATAAAATATTGGACAGTTGCAGAAGTGAAATTTCTCTCTTGTTGTTGCATTCCTGATTCTTTGGGGTCAGACCCAGAGCAGTTTTCCATCAGATGTTCTTAGCTTTTAAAAAATGTGAGTACCTTGACATGTTTTCTGTAATCATGACAAAATAAATGCAGTCTGGGCCATTCTGCTAAAAAATGGCACTAGTGCAATCAATCACTTGTAGGAAGCTGCTTCCCAGTGAATGACTTATCTTGCCTTTAAGCTGATGCAGCTACAGGCTGTGATAACTTGATAAAGGCCCATGGAGAATGAATGGCTTGATAGGGACTTCATTGTGGATCTGAACCAGGTACCTGTTCCCGTGCTGGATACTATTGGCTGAGAATAAATAACAAAATGGCCAGTTGTGGATGAAAAAAGTGAACAACTGGTTCTAGTCGATAGTCATATGGAACAAAAAAATCTGCAGGGAAAAGTGGATGAGAATGAGTTTGAACAGTGTCTATTACATTTATTCCATGACAATTCCATGCAAATACATAAGTAGTCTCAGAGGCAATCATGTTAGGAACTGAGTAGTTCTGCTGAAAAAACAGAGACATAAGCTGTTTTCCTTCCCTTCACCATTGATCCATGCAATATTGATAGTGAGTGACATCCAGCATTGAACAGACTCCTCTCCAGCAGTGAGGAAGAAAGAGGCTGTACCAGACACTACAGGAATGCATCAAACCCACTAACTGAACATCCAGCCAAGCCTTGGGCTTTGTCAGTATTTCTGGTAAAGA
>NW_008678805.1:90317-100270 GCF_000695815.1 Acanthisitta chloris
TAAGATTCTTGATACTCAGATATTATAATACAGTTCCTGCAGCATTGATTTCTGATGCTGAATCTTGAATCTGATTTTGGTCAATGGAAGGACATTCAGAGGAGAGGGGAAAATCAACTATTTTCCCCTCTCCTCTGAATTTTGGACCCTATAGAGGGTCCAAAAACCCTCTAGCAGTGTAGAGCAATGTCAACAGGCTTTACAAAAAGTAGTTGCTGTCTTTGAGAGCCTGTGGAGGCTGTTACACTGCCTGTCACTCTAGTCTGTTTGCTTAGTGCGTGGTAACACCTTTGTGCAGCTGATGTACTCCTCAGTGGGTCCTGCCAGGCTGGCAGTGTGAAGCTGGAGCCTCAGAAATGCAAGTTGTTTGGAACAGCAGGCATCAAGCATAGAATTTCTACTCACAAAAGAGACCTCAAGCTAGGCAGAGCTGCCTCTCCTCTGAGACTTCCACATGTCCCACATCCTACAGGAAGCTCTTTTTCACTATGGAAAATTTGCCAATGTTGCAAATCAAGTGTCTTGGGTGTGGAAGGTCTGAGTAGGCAATGGACTTGCTTTGCCATTTCTACATTTAGCATTTTACCTTGGTCTCTTGATATTTCAAACATTTTGCTGGAGAAAACAGATGCTTTTCCTTTTGGTTTGGGGAAAAGGTATACTTTAGATGAGCTTTAGAAACTGCAGTTCTATTGTAGGAAAAAAACTCGAACTATTAATGGAAACTTTTACACCCTTTGAAAGAAACCCTGAGGAGAAGATAAATCTGTGGAATATTTATCCCTGTTATTCTTCACAAGGGACAGGGTAAAGGTCAGAACAGATGAAGCATGTCTATGTTGGCTTTTTGAAATTCATGAATCCTGGGAGACAGCTTGCTAAATAGTTAGAAACCCACCTCAGTTCTATGATTTAGCAGCTACCCAGAAGAAATGCTGATGGCTTGTGCAGATGGCCTTGCTAGAAGGCTAATTCTGAACATGTCTGAATCAGGAGAATTGACTGATCTGTCATGGGGAATGACTCTGCTCTGGAAGGAACTATTTCAACTACATGTCTCCGAGCACGTCACTGGTTTTTTCCTACTGGAACACAGATACAGAAGTTACAAGGAGGATTTCAGCAAAAAAAATTTAAATGTCCTTATGTCCAAATCCTGGATTTTTAGAATACCAGTTGGTAAATACAGACTCTTTCAAAATGCAGCACTAAAACCTTTTCATTCTCAATGGAAAGGATCTGGCAATGAAACTTTGTGAAGGAGTGAGAAGCCAAGAAGAGGCAGAGGTAAGCACTGGTTTGCTATATCCTGGTACTAGAAAATAGAAATGTGAAAATTATGCCATAAACCAAAAATTGGATATTATGGATATCATGGTATTGCAAAAATTCCAGCCAAGTAATTTTTACAGAGTGTTATCATGCTTTAGAGGTGGACTCCATAAAGTAAGAGGACCCCAACTGTATCAATGTCTCACAGGGATCCTTGCAGAGCTGGGGACACCCAACATGTCTAGCCAACATGGTAGTGAGTTGTAGATAGCTGGAGTGAGATATCTTGGCACTGAGGGCAGGCAAGGGGTCAGTTTGGAACCCACTGCTATTGCCAACTATGTGTTTCTAACTGTAGCTTTTATTCAGTGAGGTAATGATGCATCAAAATGTGTACACAAACCTAAGAGAAAATGCCTGGGTGAATGAATCACATGTGGTCAACATGATTTCTTTCTCAAGGTGGTGATGCTTTAACTCTTCCCACCCCACCACTGCCTGTCCCTGAACACAATCTGTCTTGATAATAACTAAACATTGTCCTGAGCACAATTAATCTGTCTTGATAATAACTAAACATTGTTTCACCATGTGGTCTAGAATTTTCTTCCTAAAGAAATGGAGATAGTTAGCAGCTTTCTATATCCCCCACCAAAACTGATTTTATTGCTTGGTTTCACGCAAAATAAGATGAAATGCTCAACCCAAAGAGTTTGGAAAAGCTGAGACTCTCTGGAGCTCCACAAACTATATCCCCACTCATGTCCCTTCTTTCCAGTCAAAAAGCTTAAAAAGGAAGACAATGGAACTTTGGAGTCCAGCTGTGGCAAGATTTGCTTATTTTATCCTTGTGGAACAAGTACAGATAATGTCCCTGTATTCCTTACAATTTTAAGTGGCTTTATGCAGATAAACTCGTTCTAGAAATAAGTATTTAGACTGTGAAGACTCAAAAGGAGTCAGACTGAGTGTGGTAAAAATTATAACCAGAAAGCTGCTGCATAGCTTGAACTTTACATGTTGGTATAAACATCATGAGAAGGCACATGTTTTGGCCTACATCTCTGTCCTAAATAATAAGTGTTCATTGGTAAGTGATAGACGGGTGAATACTAACAATGTTGGTCATAGACAATTTTCTGTATCATCTCCCCCAGCAGCCTCAAAAGGACTATGTCCCCTTGGCCTGACACTGGGTAAAAATATTCACAGCACCCACAGTCTCTCATGCTTTAGCCAGAAAAGAGTTACTTCCCCAAGGTCGTGCAGCACCTTATCATTTATAAAATCCCTTGTTTAAGCTTTATAGGAGCTCATGCTCATCACTAAAGAGCACATACAGGGCAAATTTTTGGCAGCAAAATGTAGGTCCTGCAGTGCACACACATCTTTTCTTTTCAAAAATAATGAGTTGTCTGCATGTGCATCTTATACTCCACTTTGAAACCTTCACCCATTATTTTTCTGCCATAATTTTAGCACTGATTGCAGGCAATGATTGTAGAAATACTGACAACAGAGCATGATTTCTGGGACAATAAGCAGCTTGGCTTGTCATCTGGTTGCCTCTGTTGGGAATAAGAATGGACTTTGATACATGGTCACTTTATAATTTCCTGCCTGAACTTTTAAAGTTTATTTCTCATAAATTGGTCCTTCCTGTGTTCTATTTTTGCAAAAATTGAAGACATTGGCTGTATTTTACAATTGTACATGAGTGTCACTCTTTCTTTTATATCTATTATTCTGCTTACTAGTTCTCATCTGCAGGTTTTCATTCAATTACATTTATAGTGAAAAGGCAAAATAAAGAAGAATGAAGTGAGCAAAGGATCCTGATCAAGTTATTTTTTAACTGAATAAGCATACATGGGAAAAGCATTTAACTTTTCAAAACAAAATGTCAGAAAATATATCAGAAAAGAGGGAAACTTCCTGTATTTGCTTTACTTTTTTTTTAAAGTTAACAAAAATAAGCCAATGAATTGATCAGTTCAGGCAATTTGCTTAATTTACACTTCCAGCCATAAAGAAGAAAACAAGAACCTTTGCTCAGTGTAAATCTTAAGGAAATACGACAGCAAAAAAAGAACAATAGAAGTGGAAGAAGGACAGTTAAACACCTTAAAAACTAGGAAGGATTCAAAAAAATCCCAACTGTGGAGATCTAATTAATTTAACTAAGTAATTATATAGGTAATTAAAACTATCTCAAAAGGCAACTACATATAGCTAAAGTTCTTGTTCATGAAAAATTCCTCTTTACACCTAGGGGAGGAGCAGTAAGCATGGCAGAGTTAATAATGGGCTTTTCTTCAGCCTCTGCACAGTGATCTCAGTAGTGTTTCCAGGAAAACAGAATTCACTAGAAGGGGTATAAATTTGCTAAGCATTTCTGAGTAAACAAGGAAGGAATAATCTTGCTCTGTGCCAGAGGAAGCTTGAGGCAGACCAAAGCTCCCTTGAGGAGCAACTGAAGCAGAGACAGCACTCAGCACTCAGCAACAGCAGAGCTGAGTCACATCCCCAAAATGAAAATGAAAGTCTGTAAACTGAGAAAATTTCTCCTTGCTCTGGAGTCTGTGTTGAGAACCAATGCATGAAGAGCAGCTTTAAATGAAAGACAATTCTCCTGTGTTTGTGTTATAACAGCTATGTACATGGGGAGACCTGGATCCAAGTAGTAACTCCATCTAAGCAGTAGCAAGAGTGGAAGTCATGAGTCTTTAGCACTTCCCTGATAATGCTCACACCTACAACCTGCTGGTTCTTGGCCTCCTTCCCCCATGGTTAGGTACTCAAATGCAGCTGCCTCACAAGTGGTTGGTGCTGTATGAGATGCCCTTGGTTACCTGACACAGGGAGAATTGGCAGGTGCAGCAGCAGATCACAGAGCACCTGTGCCTGTTGAACTGGCATCTAGTTTTCCAGAAATTACCTGAACCCATAACCAGAGGATGGATTTTATGCCAGCTAACTGCAGACAACTGAAGGATATGTTCAGACTCTCTCTACAGAGTAAACAGTCACTAACGTAGATTAATTACTTCTGGTCTAAGTTATCTGTGTCACAGATCAACTTTGGGAGACACAAGACTCTCCTCACTGAGCACTAAAGGATCTTAAACTAAATAAATTAGTTTTAAATAGATTCATTTAAAGGGATGCAGTGTCGGTGCATCTCTAGACCTCTAGAAAAAGAGACACCTTTCCTCTCTGAAACACAGGCTCAAAGCCCTTCCTATCTAGCAGCAGTATAAACTCACCACACACTGCACTGCTTAGCAGAGCAAATTTGCTTCTGGATTAGAGCTAATTTGCACCCACACAGTTCAGGCGTGCAGGAATTGAATGGTCCCATCAGCCTGTAACACAGCACATGCTGCTGAATGCTGCCAAGAGCTGGCTAATGAAATCACCACGGAGAACAGGGGTGCAATTGCCTGTTCAGCCATGCAGATGTGCCTGTAGCATATTCAGGCTCTGGGTCTGCCAGCAAAGGCTTTTCTGCATGACTTGGGCTATACCTTGGAAAACACTTTGTCATCGAGTTCCCATTTATTTCAGAGAGCTTTGAAAAATGTTGTGTACAGCCTGTGGGGTATACGAGTTGTTCTGTGTCTGACCAATATTTAACTCAGCCTGGTTTTGACCCCAAACATGTTCTTTTGGTACTGATTGCTTTGATGAAAACAACCATAATCTCAGGTCTGTGTTCCTAATACACTGTGATGTATGTGTTTTGATAGCTCAGTAGATTACCAAGTAATCATTCAAATAACTCTCTTTTAACTCCATTTAAATTTAAATGGCTGAGTGACAGGCTAAAAGTTATGCTTTATTACAGCTGAATGTGAAAAGTAAAATGTTGGGGAAATATCCCCATGTAGCACAGATATCTTCTTGTACCACTGACACTCGTGGCATTTACTCCCACCCTTTGCAAAAGTCCTTGGGGAAATATGCTTACAGTATGGGTAATTGATTCAGGTTGATGGTTCCTGCCGGGTAATTACACTCAGTAAATGCCTGTGAATATAATTTTCTATCAACCAGCAATTTATAATCAAACTTAATGGGTTCAGGTGCACATACAGCGTGAGTGACATGTGAAACACTTGTATGTGGAAGTCAAGTGAAAAATTATACTGGATGCTGTAGTATATGTTGACCTGCAATGTCTTGAGACCTCAGGTTTACCGTGGGATTTGATAAAACAAAATAAGAGCCAAGACATGAAGTAAACAAATGAAACATCAAATGATATTCGGTCATTTAAGAAAACGAGACTAAATCAACTGATTAACACTGATACTAAAGCCATGTTCAGACTAGTGAAATAGGTCTCTTAGAAGTGATATATTGTCTGTTCAAGACCAGAGACATCCTAAGTGATATCTGTCTTGTTTATCCATGTCTTAAAATGTGAACTTGTTATTCTAGTTTAGATATGCTTGTAGATCCACATATATTAGGAACAGGAAAGCAGCTATGAAATTTCCAATAATATACTGGTTATTAGACCCTTTGGAACCACAGAGAGAAAATTTTCTTCCTAGTTAGCCAGAATCCAGCTTTGAAACTACAGTCACCTGCCCACAAATAAGGATTTTTCTCAGCAGTGTGGGCCAAAACTCACTCTCAGGAAAGACATTAATTTCCTAGCCTGCCTTTGGTGTGTATCCTGCAGGATGTAGGCTCACCCTTTTGTTCAGCAGACAGACAAATCAGAGGAGTTACTTTAAAATACTCTCTTCCTTTATTCTTCTAGTGCAAGTTTCAAGGTAAAGTGATCCTTTGAGTCAAGTCTAAGTCAAACATATGAGAAGGACTTTTTTTTTCTGCATCTAGAGTTATGTCTACATTACTGGAACCATATTTTCTGCCACTGCCATTCCCATAGAGACCCTGGACCTCAGGGCAGGAAGATTTTACAAAGGAGCTGGAAAGGCCTCTTAACAGACAGCAGATCACAGGAACAAGCATAATTTTGATAATGGACTGAAAATTTAAAAGCAAATAATAATGTGATGACTGTGAAATGCCTTCTGCCTGTGCAGTGATGGTGATACACATGTCTGCAGCTCTCTGGCAGTGAACTGGTGTGTCAGATTGCCACAGCAAAGCAGGACTGGATGGAAGGGCAGATATGGCCATTCAGTCCCATTCTTCTCTTTGCTTCTCATGCCTCTCCTCTGGTGCTGAGAAGAGGATCTTGGTTCAGAGGTGAGTGAGGAAAAAGTTAACTGTGACTACCTATATGCACAGTAGCAGCAATTTCCTTATTGTGGCATCTCTAATTGAAACCACAGCTTCATGTGGGCCATACAGTCAATGAGGTAAGAGTTAAGGTATGTGGAAAACAGTACTGGGTTTTTGTGGCAAGGTGTTAGTAGCAGGATACCACAGGAGTAGCTTCTGTGAGAAGCTGCCAGAAGATTCCCCCATGTCTGACAGAGCCAACACCAGTTAGCTCTAAAGCAGACCAAGGCTGGCCTAGGCTGAGTGCATCAGCAACTGTGGTAGCATCTCTGGACAACAGAGTTAAGAAGGAGGTGAAAAAATTGTGCAACTGCATCTGGAGAGAGGAGTGAGAATATGTGAGAGGACCAGCCCTGCTGACACCAAAGATAGTGAAGAAGGAGGGGGAAGAGTGTTCCAGGCATCAGAGCAGAGATGTCCCTGCAGCCCATGGTGAAGACCATGGCAAGTCAAGTTGTCCCCCTTGCTGTTCCAGGTGGAGCAGAGAACCACTCATCAGACTCCTGACAGGACCTGTGGTCCCATGGAGAAAGGAGCCCAAGCTGGAGCAGGTTTGCTGGCAGAGTTTGTGACTCAGCTATTCCACTTAACAGAGATTCCCATCCCTCCTAGTGGCCCATCTCAGACACCAGTGCGTGCTGTCTGAGAACAAGCTGAATGGAGACAAAGGTCTGCTATAGCACATCCCCCTTGCTTCTGACATTTCCAAACTTCTCAAAGCAATGAGTGTATCAGAGGTCTCACATCTCATGGACCCTGAGGGATTTTTTCCAATGAATTTCTCTAATCCTTTTCCATATCTTTTTGTATGTTTAGCATCGAAAACATCACTCGTCAACATGCTGCATTGCACAGAACAACACATGGTTTGTTTTATTCTAAACCTGCAGCCCAAGAATTTTGTGACCTTGAGTTACCACAAAGAGAGAATAATCATTGCTTAGTCATCTTCTCAGTAAGTTTCATAACATATTATTATTTAGCCAGTTTGTGTCTGTTGCCTCTTCTCTGAGTTTGAATTAGTTCAAGTCTAAGAAATCCTTCAGCATGTCACACTCCTGGTGAACCCTGCTTTTCTTGCAACCATTCTAAGTCCTCTGTAATTTTTTGAGATGAGGGAGCAGAACTGTACATAGAATGTAAGCTATGAACATATGTCTGTATCTACACAATGACATCCATCATTTCTCTAGCTTTTCCTGCAGTTTTTGAAGTTTTTAACAAATCAACACTTTTTAGTCTTCCACTAAGCATTGTGCTAGCCACAGTGAGTGAGGTTAATTTAGAATCCTAAAGGTGAAGTTTAGATTGTTTTTTTCATAGCATGTTTGCATTTATCAGTACTGAATTTCAGCTGTTGTTTTCTTACCCTGCAGCTCAGAACTATGACTATTGTTATCTACTGCAGCTCTTTGCAGTCAGGTTTAGTTTTGACCACTCTGATATTGTAATTGAACTTTGTCATCTCACCATTCACCTCTCTTTCCAACTTATTCTTTATTCAACAGAAACACAGACATCAGAGTGACAGGCAATAATAATGTTATCTCATTACTGATTTGTTTCTGCATTGCTTCAATAACTTGCCCCAAAATGCTTTCTTAAAACAGGATGAGGAGTTCAGTCTTCATGACTCAATTTACAAAGACACATAACAAGCAAAAATTTATGCTAGTGCAGGACATGAAGAGAGATGGAGAGAAATCATGAAGGTAATCCTCTATGGCAACAGAACAGTCATGACCTGTTAAACAGCCTCTATTTGTCATAGATATGGTTTGTCCCTTGTAACCTGTTAAAAAGATACAATGTATCTTATATTGTACTCAGAATTATATGGTTTTGTTTCCTCTCCATAATCTGAGATGTACAAATGAAGATTTATCTTTTCTCTGCCTATGAACTGACACTTTTATGAGGTGTATTTGAGCTTAGGTTTCTGTAAATAGAAACAAATTGCTGGCCTCCAGCGTTGAGAACCTGCATCTGTTACCCTGATCCTTCCAGGACCACATTTCAGCATGAAGAATGCTCTGAAATATGCACCCCCATGCAAACTTTCATTCCCAAAGTTGGATGTCCGTTTGGTGAAGTGTAGTCATTACACTGATATTGTTACTTGCTTGAGAAACCTAAGCCATTTTTCCTGGAAGACTGAAAATGAGGTTCCAGGTACTCAGTAGAAACTGTGCAGGGAACACATTATATTGGAATGATGGCTTGTGTATGACCACTCTCTTCTCAACAAAAAAGTGAATTTGAAGGCATACCTATGGAAGAATTACCATCTTGGACCCTCTATAGTCAAACCTTTAGGCAGTTTGGCTCACTAAGGAGAGAGTGATGTTTGGGCTGGGATGTCTAAACCAGTAATGATGAGCAGGAATCAAAGGCAGAAGTGAAAGAGATTGTGTGAACAGTTATTACAGCCCAAAACAAACCAGGTTCAATCAGGCTCAGCAAGGCATCTTTCTAATTAGGTGAGATTGCAAGAGTAATCTCCAAAAGCAGACACATCCACTACAAAAGGGACAAGAAAGGATCATTGAAGAGCAATGCAACCACTTGAGATGCTCAGAAAGAGACAGGTTTAAACTGAATTGAGGTCAGCAGAAGTGGCAAGAAAAGTTGTACTGTAGCCTCATCCAAAAAGCATTTGGATATTATGAGGATTATGATAATATAAATATCTCCAGAGGCACTCAGTGACATAAAATACCTATTAAGGGAAGTGAATTCAGCCAGGTATACTGCAAATCATTATGAATATTCAACTCCAATCAAATTAAAATGAAAGAGGGCACTCAGAGATTCTGGATTTGAATCTGAAAAGACAATTGGAAGGAAAGAAAAAGGACTACAGAGAGAGAGATCATAAATTTGATATTAAAAAATGCAGAGAATATCAAGTACACTTTTCACCTATGACATGGACAAAATTAGACAACAGGATTTAAAGCATCTTAATATGCTTTAAATATACTCCCTCAACTTCTGCTGTTGATTCTGGGTACAGAGAGCTGTCTGTACACCCTGTGCTGCTCAGTACCACTTAGGAGAGAACTGGATATGACTAAATTGGGTTCAGATGAAGGAGGAAAAGTCTAGGTTGGATATCAGAAAAAGGGGTTTACTCTAAGGGTGGTGAGACACTGGCACAGGTTGCCCAGGGAGGCTGTGGCTGCCCCAACCCTGGCAGTGTTCACAGCCAGGTCGGATGAAGCCTTGAGCAACCTGCTGTGGTGGGAGGTGTCCCTGCCCAGGGCAGGGGGTTGGGACTAGATGATCTATAAGGTCCATTCCAACCCCTAAATTCTATGATTCTATGAGTCTAAATAGTAGGAATGATAGTAGGAAAAGAAAAAGTAATGTGCAGCAGCAAACTTACTACTTCAATTTGTGGCAGGGTTGTTTTGTGT
>NW_008678805.1:100316-141882 GCF_000695815.1 Acanthisitta chloris
AATACTGAGAAGAGAAATAAGCTGAACCAATAGCTTGGTTAAGTTTGTGAAGCATCTAACTGAAGGATTATTCTGTTTCAGGACCAAATATTGCCTGTTTTATTCTCTGTCCCTTGTTTTCTCATGTCTTTAATCTTAAAGACATCTTTCAGGGAGAAGCAGAGAGCTCTGAAATCATAAGGGGTAAGAAATATTACTCCACTACCAGCAAATATTGAGTTTATTTCTTCATTTCTGGTTATTTCAGGTTTCAGACATTCACAGGGAGACATAGTTGTGTGTGAAGATTTGTTTAGTGATAACAGCACAGAAATAGGAAAATAATCTGTGCTCAGCTTTTTAATAAAGCTATGAACAAACAGTGTGGCTTTATCTGTATAATCTTTCTTACCTCCCTAAAAAAAATTGAAAATGTAGCCTGTGGTTTCTAAATAAGATAAAGTTCTTGAAAAACTGCTGGTAAATCTATGGGAATACACATTCAGATGCTGCAGGATGTTTGGTGCTGCATTTCTAGATGTAATAAGGCATCTATCTGCATAAGGAGCCAAACAGATCCCTGAAATCTCCTTCAGATCCTGTTTTCCAGCTCAGACCCAGTGCGTGGAATAGCTCATGTCTTTCAGCATCTGCAGCTGTTCCTAAGGACTTGATCTAGGTAAGCACAGTCTCAGCCTTGAGGGCATAGAAAAGTCTGAGGAAACCCACCACGAATTACCCTGGTGCATACTGGGAGGAGCCCTCTCTCCAGTATGATGACATCTGTGCCTGTCATTGCTCATATTTTGTCCCTATTAACTCTTATTCACTTTGCACTTCAAATATTTGACCTCTGCTTCCCCCCTTATTAACATTTTTGTCTTTGAAAATTGTTACAGAAATCTCTCCATGTCCTTCTTCAGCTCTAATAGAATTGCAATAAGAAATTGTTCTGATCTGGATTTAGACAATGCAGGATCTGTTGTAGGTCTATACTACATATTTTTCTTTTACCTTGTCAAAGCCAATCAAGTAATGATTAAAACACATGTTGTTCTGAATGAAATGCATCTAGTTTAGCTTTTGATTTCATTTTACTGGTATTCCATTTAAACTCCTTCTTGATCTCTCATCTGCCCCTCAGAGTTCTTTATAGCTTGTGTTGTTATTGTAGTTGTGCAATATGAAACAAATGAAAATAATCTCCTATGCACAAAAGATTTAAGAATAACAGAGTAAAATCAGGGCAAGAGAAATTGTTCTATGATACTGAACACACACTATGAAATTTTCAAAGTGTTCTACAAAATCTGGTGTTTTAGCTCTCAAAAATTGCTGCATATTGGATTTTCTTGATATATGACTCTGGAGCAGGTGAGAGACTAATATCTGGGAAAGAACTAGTTTCACGAACAACTTCTTGGAAATTCATGAGATTGATTTTTCAGCATAATATTTTTCTAATGCTCTTAATACATTTGATTTTTGTGGGTTAAACCACAAAGTTCAAGCGTTCACTAGTTCACTGATACCAGAATGGATTCAGAGAACTCCATCAAGACCCTTCTGAAAATCTTCTATGGGCTGACTTGCTTTGGCTTCTCCTGTTTATGGCTCTTACATGAACATATGTTGGGGTTTTTTGTGCTAGAGATCATGCTAAATAACATGAAGAATTTGTTGGACCTTCCTTTTCTTTTTAAGCCCTTGCTGTAGTTTCTGTGAGCAGTAAGTATTGGACATAGACATGTCCCACAGATTACAACAAGGAAAAGGGGATTTCATGGCATAATTTCCTTCATGATATTGTGTGAACTGTGCAAAGTTGACCATCCCTTCCCAGTTTTAATGACAGAAGACAGTAAATACCTGCATTGTAAGCACTGAGACAGTCACAACTTTTTAATTAATTTCTAACATTTCACAACTCCATTAGAGAGGTTTGCATATATAATTAGGTCAAATAAACTAATGGAATATACTTGAATGTAATGCAGTAATTTGATCAAAGACACAAAGAACTCTGTTATGAGCTGTATCTCTTAGTACAAACAGACCCATAGTGGCTGCAACTCAAACACAGTAAATGACAAGAAATGCACTATATTAATTGGACCAGGAATATTATTGACACTCTTGGGAATCAGACTTGTGCTTCTATGAATTCTGTCTGACTTTTAGACTTTAAGCCCTTGTTTCATGTCTGATATAGGCTTAATACTTTTGTTGAAATAGCTACTGTTGAAATAAACTTTTTTTTTATGGGGAGGAAGTAGAATAGTGTCTCCAAGTCAGGACACCATAGTTCATATCATTAAAATTTCATGAGTTATGACTTCCCTTGGTTTTGTTTGAGTTGTGAAAAAGCAGCCTCTTGTATTGTATCCTTTTCCTTAATTGCTGACAGTTTCTCTGGGGAGTGTCAGTAACATTTGGCTTATATTTCTAACATACTTTCATCACAAGGTCTTCTGCTTGCTTTCAGAGATGGAAGAACTACAAAACCAACACACCAGAGACTGCAAGAGGAAGAAATCAATGGAAATCCAGTCTTTTAGGCTCTGCTGCTGTGATCATTAATCATTTTCTCTTACACTGGGAGAAAAAAAAAAAATAGCTCTCAATTTAATTTTAGTCCTGAATGCTAAAGAGGCATTAAGAAATGCACTTACTTCTCTCTGTTGAATATGATGAATTCTTTCCTAACGGTTTCCAAGCACTGCTGCAGGTGTACGTTCTTTAAAAAACAGCATGAATAGGTTGATTAACAAAGATGGGAAATCATAGCCCGAAATCACAACAGAAATGACACTGAACAAAAAGGCTTATGAATGAATACTATCAAGAGGCATTTTGAAGACTCAACAAATTGGGCTGTTATAGCACAATCAATCTTTCATTCTTTTGGAAGGAGTTCCCTACAAAGAATTCCTGAGGATTTTTACATCCGATATCTCGAGGAAGAGCAGCTTGCATGAGTATTGAAAGTCCTTAGGAGTAGCGACATAATTTGTAAAATCTCACTGAAATGAAAATTCAAATCTGGAAATTATTATTACTTAATCTCCCCAATACTTTAGACTGTTCATACAATGTGTCTTTCTACATGGGACACATTGCTCAAGACTGGAAGAGACAGCTCTGACACATTTATAAATAACAAGCATTTTCACTGCATGCTTTTCATTTTTGGTACTAGCAGTGAATAAATACTCCTTGTAACTACTTGTCCATGTGTGGGAAGTGTATTTGCCAACTGGCAACACTTTCTCATACTTTAATTGAGCATCTGTGGGAATCTTACAAATGATTCTAACTTAAACACGTTGCTACTATTTAACTGAAATAAATGGTTGCTGTTCATCTTGCTTTGGAGATGGTGTATGCTCTGTGTATAATGATAGAGAGTTTGAGTCTATTTTCGGAGATTATAAAACTGAACTTAACTGAGTTTGACTATTAAAGAGTGTAAATAAAATGTCACCGACTGCAGCCACAGTCCCCAGCTTACCAGTGGGCAGGTTTCCTTAGCTCCATCTTTGGATTTGTTTTTGGCAAGTCGTTTTTTCTTTTTATGGAGAGGCTTGGACTCTAAAATCATTTCTTCAAGTTCAAATGTAGGATCACAGTTCAGTCTTCCTTTCTGGTACAAAAGGATTCAAAGTTGCTCTTTGAGGCATCATTGTGGGTTTTTTTAGTTTGCTTGGCAAATGTTAACAGCACTAATAATGAACCAACTTCCCAACCACATCTGTAAAACGAAAACTGTCTCTTTTAGGTCTGGAGTGATGCTTGAAATTTAAATAAGGGAAGTAAAATGAAAGACATACTATAAAGCAATTATAAAGGGTTCTCCTTTTCCTAGTTATATACAGATATACTCTAAGAGTGACTACAGTTATCCTACTCCAGGGAGATTAATCTGACCCAGGGTCTTCATCAGAATATCAGTTAGTGCTGTACAACATAAATGGCACCTGTAATAGTGCAGGAGGAATGTGGAGTACCTCTATCACCTTACTTGTGGAAATCTGATTTTCTTAAGTGTCACAGTATATTCAGTTACCTAACTCCTGTCCATGAGAACAAAGGAAGAAGCAAGATTTTTTTGGTTAGCAGCACTTATATAAAAAAAATTATTCACAGAATCATAGAATACCGTGTTGGAAGGGATCTCAAGGATCATCTAGTTGAACCTTTGTGGGCAAAAGCACAGTCCACTGTATGGAGAAGACATCCCAGCAACCTATCCAAAAGAACCTTAGAAGAGTTCAGTTTTGGGGAACGGATCATTTCCATGGAGAGATTATTGCAGGGGCTGATTGTTGCCATTATGAAAACTTTGCCTCTTGTGTCCAATTGGAATCTCCCCAGGAGTAACTTGTACCCATTACCCCTTGTCTTTTCCATGTGTTTCTCTGTTAAAAAAAAAGGAGCCTTGGTCTTTTTTTTTAACCCCCCTTTCAATACTGGGACATGGTGATAAGGTCTCCCCTAAGCCTTTTTTTCCCAAGGCTGTACAAACCCAGTTCTCTCAGCCTTTCCTGTTATGGCAGGTTTCCCAGTCCTCTGATCATCTCCGTGGTTCTCTCTCCTGCCTGTCCACATCTTTTTTGCATAGTGGGACCAAAACTAAACACAGCATTCCAGGTGTGGCCTGAGAAGTGCTGAGTACAGTAAAGCAATCCCATGACAACATTTGGAATGAACTCTTACTCTCCTGTTTAGGGATAAGAGCCAGGATGGTATGGTTGGAATATCTACAGTTCAGCTGAACCCAATACATTTTTTAAAAGTCACAACTTGGCATCCTATTTACTGTATCAGTGTTTTGCTCCTCCTGTGCTCAGAGGAATATGAGTTCCTTTCTTTGCCTCATTCTCTCAAAGTATTTACAAAAAATTTGCAAACAATTTGAATTCTGTGGTGGAAGATGTTAAAACAGCCTGTTTTCCTCTGGGATTTTTGAAAGTTCTATCACACCATTGTCACTGTCAAGGTGGAAGTACTAAAATAAGCCATATATAAATGACAGATATTTTTAGTTACCAAAGACACTAAGCAGTAAAGTCACATCAGAAACTACTTGTATAACTTACGGTGTCCTACAATGAAACATTTGATTTAGAGATCACTCCATCATTTTTATTCCTAGCAAAGTCTGTATGCTCAAAGTATAATATTCAGATATCTGATGTCTTTTCCTGCATATTATCTAGTCAGTTTTAGTAAAATGTATTTGTTTATTATTAATGGAGGTTTATAGCTTATTTCTATTCATTAATAAATAAATCATTCTCTGGGTTTCACCAATATCAGTTCCTTCTTTGAGCATGTTTAGTTTGAGCACTTAAAAATATATCACTTTAGTTCTGAAGCTTCAAAAATTGTATTTAAATGATTTCTTGTTTCCTGTATCAAATATTCAACAGTAGAAAAAACTCCTAACAATTTATAATTCCACCCTGAATATGAAGGAACTAACTAAACCATAAAGAAACACGTCTACTACTTAAGTAAGAGCTATATGGAATAAAATTACCTAGGGAGAAATGAAACAATGGGATATTGTTCCCACAGGCCTGCCAGGTACCCTCCTGCCTGCAGGAGGAAGACAAGCTCCTGACAGCAATGGCAAGCTGTCAAAACTTAGAAAACTCCCCAGTCACAAAATTCTCCCCAGTCACAAAATTCTCCCCAGATCATGGTTGATGTTGACTCCAATTCACCCTCTCACCAAAGCCTGAACAACAAGAAATATTTTCTTGTGACTCCAATTAATCAGGGAATGTTTTGCTGGTGCAGCAGAGAGAAAACTTCTGGAAAATGTCAGGCCAAACATGGTGTCCTGAAACAGTAAATTTTGATATAGAAAGAAATGTTGTGGTCGAAAAGGCACTTTGATTCTCACCTCTGTTTTTCCTGACACACCTGATTGATCAGGTGGAACAAGCTCTGC
Organism: Acanthisitta chloris; assembly: GCF_000695815.1. Lineage (NCBI taxonomy): Eukaryota > Metazoa > Chordata > Aves > Passeriformes > Acanthisittidae > Acanthisitta > Acanthisitta chloris. Next base: position 106,255 of record NW_008678805.1, read on the forward strand.
AGTATCAGGCTCTGCAATGAAGAGTCTGGTAGAGCTTGTAATGGGACTTTCAGAATAATCTGGGCAGATAAATGTAACATTTTACTCCTATTTCCTTTTAAATGTGGAATATAATTTCACCTCCAATGTTAGTTTTATAAATCCCTTACAAAACACAAATAAGGTGAATTTAGATGTGAAAAGAATAGCTGTCTTTAGAAACATGCTTAATAGTAGAAAGTTCAAAGTATTTCAAGAGAAATTCCTCTTTTTTCAATCCCCTTCATTCACTGCTATCAACATCAGCCCCAGAGACAGGCCACTTGGCTAACAGACTAACAGGCTAACAGACACATGGTTTCCATAATTGCTTCTGAAATTATATTTAAATTCACTTTTTTCACCATGCTTAAGTATTCAGGAAACTTATCTATACTCTCTCAGGAATAAAGGACCCTCACAACAACCTAAATCCAGGTGGAAAGAAGCAACAAGCCATATGAGATCTGTGAATTAAGGAATCTGTGGTGCTACTTTCCTGATTTATTCCTGGTCTTTCCCCCAGTTCCCTGAAGGAGGCTCTGCTTGCTCACCCACAGGTTTCTTCTCCAGGATGTTGCTTTCAGGGAAGGCTCTCATCAGGTGCCAAGAAGCACAGCAAACACTGCCAGCACTGTCTTGGCAACTCACCAGGCAACTGGATCCTGTCCCCATCGTGTTTAGCAAGAAGGGTTTTTCTTGTGAGACCCCACCTGGAATACTGTGTGCAGTTCTAGTGTCCTCAACATAAGAAGGACATGGAACTGTTGGAGCAAGTCCAGAGGAGGCCACGAAGTTACTAAGAGGAGTGGAGCATCTTCTGTATGAAGACAGGCTGAGGGAGTTGGGGCTGTTCAGCCTGGGGAAGAGAAGGTTGTGTGGAGACCTCAGAGCAACTTTTCAATATCTGAAGGGGCTACAGGGGACCCAGAGAGGGACTCTGTGTTAGGAACTGCAATGATAGGACAAGGGGTAATGGGTTCAAACTGAAGGAGGGGAAGTTTAGGTTAGATACTAGAAAAAGGTTTCCCTGTGAGGGTGGTGAGACACTGGCACAGGTTGCCCAGGGAGGTAGGAGATGCCCCAACCCTGGCAGTGTTCACAGCCAGGCTGGATGAGCCTTGAGCAACCTGATCTAGTGAGGAGGTGTCCCTGCCCAGAGCAGAGGGGTCTGAGACTAGATGATCTGTAAGGTCCATTCCAACCCTTAAATTCTATGATTCTATGAATTCTAATGTGCACCTGGGTGAAGACAGGGTCTCACCCTTCCACCTTCCTCATCTTTATTTACAGTTGCAAATAGCAAAAAACAGAAACAAACTTTGGTATGCTATGAATGCATTGTCTGGACAAGAATTATAGTGGAATATGGCTGAACAAAGTGGAGAAGCATGTTAACATCCCAGTCATTGCTTTTTATTCATGGCCTTCAAACACATTTAACTTACAAATGATCAAAATGGAAATACACAGAAAATACCAAGAAAATGGAACCACAACAAAAATAGAAACCACCAGATTCCCTCACAGAATCTGAATGCTTTATTGTAAGAAACTGTCACAAAGGAAATAGGTCAGCCTTTTGGAGCAGCTTTTTTTAAGTGAAAAAATAACAGCATACTGGGATATTAAAACGTTTTCCTAATGCTATTCAAATTCCTAACTTCTACAGCTGTAGCAGTCGTCTTGGTATTCTGTGTCTGAGTTAACTCTGACCATCATTTGCTCTCACAGCTGAAATACAAAGTCCAGACAAAGGTGTCTTTTTATTTGAAAGAGAACAGAAAGTGAACCTAGGTTAATTAGTTTTTGTTGTGATCTAATGAAATGGGCCAAATTTTCTCTTAGCTGGGACTGAGTAAATGAAAGTAGGATCCAAAGTAAATCACTGAAGAGCAATAAATACAAGCATAAACAAGTAAAAGGGCAGTGATAATTAAAGTAGGAATTTGCAAACACTGTTCACCTGGAATATCGACTTACGTTAGGAACAAAGCCTGGGGTCACAGCTTTCTCTAGAACAGCATCCCAGTTGACATCAGCAAGGTATGGAGAGCTTTGGATGTCTGCAAGGCTTGAAAGTCGACACTCTGGGTCCTTAGTGAGGAGCTGTGATTGAGCACAAAGCATCTTCTAAGAGACTGGATGCCATATGGAAGAGTATCACATGCATAAATTGTATGATACATATTTTTGATTAAGAGAATGGCTGGGGAATCTTTGAATAGATACTAGAAGTCCCAATTTTTTTAAAATAGAAGTAATATCTCATAGGGCATAAGTATAATTTAATTGCCACCAGACTGCTGTTTCAGGCATGAAGTATATAAATGTATTAGCAACAAAAGTCTTTTACAAATACACAAGAGTCCAAGTGAAATGAAATAGCACAATTCCATGCTACCCACAATTTGTGTTTTGCCTTTAATTTATTGAAAGATATAGTTACACTAAGCATCCTGGCAGAAATTAAAATTAACCACCTCATTGTGCTATCTCTCAAAAATAGATTGCTCATTGCTGCAAAGACATTGATCTTCTATTGCTCTATTCACACGTTCACAAACATTTCCTGTGCAAGTATCAATACTGATGATCTGAAATACCTAGAAGAGACAGATGATCCTTGCAATTTAAATTGTCTGTGGCCAGGCAATTAAAGCAAACAAAAAGCTGGGATTTTAGGAAGAAAACGATTTCCAGGGTCGTGATGCAGTCAGAAAGAGCCCTGCCTTGTAGCTTAGCGACATTTACAGCAAAGTGGCTTGACTTTTGTTGTTGAAACTATAGCAACATGGGACAGGGAGAGGTACAGCCATTTTTCATTCCTAATCTCCCTGTCTGAAAACTGCAGCAGAAAATCAGAAGGCAGAGTGGCTCTTCCTTCTCTCTCCCCCTTGCATAACTGTGGCTGGGGGGAATGTGGAGAGGGCACAGAGAAGGAATCATTGATCCCCAAAGTTTTATTATCACTAGTAAGTTTTAAAATAAACAAAAATATTCAATCTTTCTTTCCTTGAGGCCGTGAAAAGTCTAAGTCTAAGAATAATGTGACTTCTGAAGAGAAAATCCTGCACTGCTCACATTCAGAAAAGCCTAGGAACAAGCCCTGCTCTCTTATCCTTGAAATTTTGACTACCTAATGTGTGTGCTTGTCTGACACCTCTGCACTGTTGAGGGGCTTCTGAAAGAGGACAGAAGAGGACAGAGGGTGTTTATGCTTCCTTACCTTTTTAAGTAGGGCTATCATGCCCTTACACCACGCAGATGAGTAGTGAACTCTTTCTATCTTGAACATGTTGAGTATCTCATCAATGGGGGTGGCTGAATGAATTTCATAGGGTCTCTGGGATAAAGATAAATCAATATCAAGTCCGAGAGAATGGCCAAAAAATGTAGACAATTCACGTTTTCCTGAGGTCACTATTGTTTAAGTTGGAAGTATCAAACCCACCAAAACATCCTATAACAGTTTTGAGGCTAATCCTTCTTTGTGTGCGTGTGTACTTTTCTTTGGTTGTAATGAATGCAATTACTCATAGATTCATTTCCTCTGCAATTTTTTCTCTTGTGAAAGGAAGCTTCAGTTCAAACGAGATCGATGAATAATTTTGTGCCTGGGGCACTCTGTGTGAAATCTGGATTATGTACTGTTTTTTACGCGTAGTACTAGTGATCAGTTCTTGTGTCCTAAACTGACAAAACTGGAAAGAGGTGGCTGAAAGGAGCTTTGTCAGTCTGATTTTACTGAGTAATAGATAGAGAAACAAAAAAATGCTTCTAAAAGTCTGTTTAAGAACCACAGTAAAAAGAAACTCCAAATCCCAATGCTTCTCCTTTCCCTTATTTTAAATCCAAAATTAACTCATTGCATGGATCTGCTGCCATGTGTTTGCAGCACCTAAATTCTTCTATAGGTGAAGAAAAGCCTCAGGCTTTGCAGTGCTTTGTTCATGAAGTTTGCTGTGATCTATCTTTTGTTAAATGCAGCATTTGGAAATAAACATGCTAAATATAAATGTATCTTCATATTAATTACTGTGCATGTATTTTAAAAAGTCTTGTATTTGTGGAGCAAGTTGTTAGAATTATACTCCATGTATTTTTGTAAACAAGGATAGAGAGTGGATTGTTTGTGAATTAAGCTGTACCCAGCAGGTGATAAATATGTGATATGAGATCTGCAGCTAAATGCCATCATGGCAGCAACGTGCAAATCGATGCATCATAATTCATAAACAACACAGAGTTACCTTCTAATCCAATATCCTCAACAGCAAAGGGCAGACACTCATTACCTTGATTAAGAACTGAATCATCCCTTGACTTTTGCTAGCATGTACTGATAGAAGATTATAATTTAAGAATATTTCTAGGTGTTAGTTATCTAACCTGATAGGGAACTCTTCGTAAAGACCCAAGACATATTCTTATTTTGGGGAGATATTTAACTTTGAGCACATGTATGAAACCAAGTCCGTTCCAAGGCACTGGGATGTTCTAAAAATAAATTCAGGGGTTGCTTTCAGCTTTGATTCACATTCAGTTAGCCTGTTGTAATTTAGCTGTGTCATGTCCATGTGAATTCAACAGGATCTAAATGTCTGCTCTAAATACATAATTTCCTTGACTCAGGTTCCAAACTGTCATTTGAAATAATCTGTTTTATGCTTTTCCCTACCTGTGGAAATGCTGCCATAAACCAGTTATTAAAAAACCCAAATGGGTTTTTATTTAAAAGGTTTTTAATACACCTGTGCTTTGAGAGCAGGAACTGAGTCTTTGCATGGGAGAGATCTTTGTTTCTGGAGCATGACTCGTGTCACATCTATGGAAATACAAAATAGATAGGCCGAGTTTTAGGCCTTTGAAAAATGTAGCTTCTGAAGTAACAATATGCAGACACTCTGAAATGTAGCTTTCTGTCTAAAAGTGGGAATAATAATTCTCAATTTCTAGTTTCCTTTATCTGTCATCCTACATGAAATTGTGAGATCTTTGTAGGATTGATTGTCTGGCAGGACAGGGTAGTAGAACTGTGTTAGTGTCATATGATAACAAATGCTTCTTCCTTTAAAACAGCATTCTGCAATGCAATAATATCCCCTTTCCAAAATATGAATTAAAAAGAGTCATAAAAAATAACAGCTACTTTAGCTATGTCATTATCCTGGAAATAGTATCTAAATTACTGTTTTCCATAGGGAATAATAAATATTTAAGCAACGGACTGCAATCCTTTGAACCAAAATGGGCAAGAATTTTCCATTATCTTCTGTGGTGTTTGACCATGCTCAGGAAGATTTTTCATTAAGCTTATTCACATAATTGATTAGATAAGAAACAAGTGCACTGGCAGATAAGCATTTTCTATAGCTCGGCCAAACATCTTAGGATATTACATTAGATCTTTTACGGTATTAGCCTAGAGAATTAAAGATTATAATAGAGTCTGAAGTAACTCAACTGCTATTTGGAAAAAAAATACTATTGTTTGCAATTCAGCATTGGGGACAAGCCATTAAACATTAGGCCTAACTTTCATAATGTAATTGAGGGTGGGTGAAACTTCCCCAAGAATGTTTTCAGCTGGGAAAAAACCAGGACAATGCTCCTGACCTGAGCCTTGCACGCTCGAGTTTTATCAGGAAGAGTGCACTCAAGCACTGTAAGCCTGAGACTTTTTGTTAAATAACAACAAACCCCAACATTCTTACCCAACCCCTCAGTAATTCATATGCTGTAATTCCTAGCGACCACCAGTCTACTGGGTACGAGTATCCTGGACCTCCATCCATAAAAGCCTGGAACACTTCTGGAGCTAAAACAGTAAATCAAATCAAACAAAGAGCATTACATTAAGGTTAGACTATGGATCATTAATGTTGACAGCTGAAAAATGAACAAGATCTCAACTAACTGGAATTAATTACCTTTTTAAGCACAGAATTTTCAGGATGCAGTTTCAGTGCCTCGGTTTGCAGGCAATGAGCAACCTTCACTGGTCAGGGTGTTTCAAAAGTCAGTAATTTCATATGTTAATTCTTACCTGGTCCATTTAAGTTTTAAATTATGTGAATAAAAATAAGTAATAGGAGGAGAATTCCTGATCTGAATTCCTGAAGTGTGACTTAGAACGTTTAGTGCAATCCAAATATTTTATGGGGAAAATATCTGCAAGCAAGATGATTCTTTGTGATTAATGGAGGTGTTGAACATGGTAAATCTCATCCTTATTCTACATTTGGATAGAACTAATCAGACAGGTTTTAAGGGTATTCAGCATAGGAAAACTGTAGTTAAATAGAAAATCTGACACTGATTTTATGCTGTGAGAAACTGCCATGACTTGAAGCAAACACATTGTCAATAAAGCAACGAATTCCATAAAAATAACTTTCATGGGGAAAAAGATTAAAAAAGACCTTTTCAAAACAAGGATCCACTTGGCCAACTAATCAGGGAAAAAAATCATACTAAATAATGCCACTCTAGTTTCTTCAGAAAACTGGATATAAATAAGAGAGGATATGAAATGCATTGAAACCTCAGCCATGCTTTTCTAACGATTTAACAGCAGAATCTCAGTACACTCTGTGAAAACAACACTTCCACTGGAGATTTTCTAAACAACACTATCACCAGCCATAACATCATGCTAGATTACAATTACCACGTGAGCCTCTTCTGGCCACGATACCGAGTCTAATACACCACATTACCACCTGATTACCATGGCATCACTTTCTAATGGGCATACAGCAGTGACTAATGTAGTCTGGTCACACTTACTTCTGACTGGCAATTTGGGATTTGACTGTTTATGGCATTTAGAGAAGTATCTTCCTTTTAGATGAGTTTTTTGCAGTCCTTGCATTATGGATGGCAACCTAGTAATTTATAAATCCAGGCCTGACTTCAGAAAGTCTTCAAGAGCCAAACATAATAGAGGACTTTGGTGTCCATTAATTAGCTATGGCAAAACTCTAATCTGTAGAATATAAAGCAATGAATGAATGAAAGTGGTCTTTTGCTCTTTGACCAGCAGGACCATATTTAAACATGTTTAGTATGAGATCTGCAGGCACCTAAATAAACATTTTTCCTGGAATACATATATTTGGAGAATAGATGACCAGTGGTTCTCTGGCAGAGGTGAACTTGTGCTGTGATCCAGCATGACATGAATCAACAATGCCATTAGAGTCATTACACCTGGTTAACTCTGTCTCACCTCAAAATGTTATAGCTTCACTTGGCATGCTATATCTTCATGTGTACTTTAACTCTTGTTTGCATGCTGATGATGTCTAGGCACATCTTACAGATGTGTGGTCTATCAGACAGGTGATAAAAGGGTAGACAGGATTTTTTTTTATTCCTTTAGTGGACAGATGCACCTAAATTGCACATCAGGCACCAGAGTTGTATTTTGAATACCGCTCTAGGCACCTTGCAGTGAAGGTTGGCTTGATTTAGCCACCTTTGTTATGGTTTTTGACCACTGTGCCTAGATGATGTATAATATCTCATTGCAGAAAATAGCCTTTGTGGCATTTTTACTGAGCTACACAGGTATAATATTGGTTGCACTCTTTCTTTTATAGCTTTAACATTGCAATAATGAGACAGATCACTACCTGATTTCTGTGGGGTTGAGGTGAAACTACTTTATTGATGTAACCTATGACATTGCCAGGATGGTGCTGCTGTTTTGCTAATTTAGTGACCAAGTTATTCACCTGTATTTTATTTTCTTGTTCTAAAAGCTTCAAGGTCAATTCATCCCACATTAAGCAGTTCACCAGGAAACTCTTTCTTTTACTCTGTAGTTTTGAAGCTGTTTTCTCACCTTAAGCTGATGGCACACTTATGTAAGAACAAGGGCAGTTAGGGACCTGATTTTTAAAGCAGATAGTCCCTTTTCCCCTGTTTTATCAGCTGGACTGCCTCTCTGTATTCCATCAGCTCCTGTGAAGTGGTTATAAACACCCACTTCACAAGATAAGGGAGGAACTAACAGAAGATGCAATATGATTTACAGTATCTTAAGTACAGTTTTTTTCTCAGGATGAAATCTCAACCCTACTGAAGCCAAAAGACTTTTCCCCAGTTTGACAAGGCTGTTAAATACCCATTTCACACTAAGTGTGTCTACAAATCTTTGTGAACTGAGATATGAGGTGCAAACGATGGAGTCCAGGCTGTGTGGCAGAGTTCTGGAGTTTGCCTGCTCATTCAGAAACAGAGCATGATTTTACAGGAAGACAGCAGATCCTCCAAGTGATGGGGTTATCCAAGCTCTGAAGAGCTTGAGCTGGGAAACACAGTGTGGGGATTGGCCTGGCTGCTCTCAGCAAGGCTCCAGCATGTCTCAGCTGGTCAGAGGAGACGTGTTGGGACTCATGGGCCGAAAGCTGTGGGAGGAGTAGGTGTGATGGGAAGTTAAACAGAAAGTGCCTGCGTGCTGGCTCACCAGGCACGAGTTGGGATGTTGCTGGGGGAGAAGACATGGAACTGATTGTTGTGCTTTAGGTTAACCAATTGGTGCACACCTAATGTCTAGAATAAGCCAATCGGCAGGGAACACGCTAAGCCAAGAAAACTGTAAGTACCTGTGGATAACTACAATAAACCCACACCTTGCTTCCATCAAGCTGTGTCCCAGCTCTCAATCACGACAATACAGAACATAACATTAGATTTTGCTGTGAGGAATAGCTATGCCAGGGGAACCAGTTCAGAGTACAAATTGGCTAGGATAAAAGCAAGTGACAAATCCAAAAGGAAAGTTGGAATTCTGCATTGATTTTCTTTAGCACTGTTATTGAAATAGACTCTGCAATCTTTTAAGATTTGAATTTGATCTCAGGTTCAGCTTGCACAGCCATCCTGCAGCCTTCTGTGGGCAGGTTCATCCAAAAGATGATCAGATTTGAGCTTGACAGCTTGGAGCAAGGGCAACAGCTCTGCTGTGTTCACCCTTTCTGCACACATCCTCCCTTGCCATAACAGACTTAGGATGAGAATAATACCTTATCATTTACCCTCATGCATCTACCTAGACTGAAATATTCTGCCTTTGAGAGTTTGTGTGAACAAAAATGAGAGAGTCCCTGCAAGAACAAGAGTTTCAGATCTTTTTCCTGAAGCAGTTTCTGCTGAACAAAGGTTTTTCAGGAAAATTATTGGGTTTAACACTGGGTTTGATCCTGCAGATCCTTTTGGCTGAGAGCTGGGGCTGTTGTCACATACAGTTAGAGGAAAGGCAGTAGATGTTTGCATTACAAAAGCACAGCTTTTAAATAGTGAAGATAAATCAAGTAGTAGCAAGTCTAACAGCAAGAGTGAATTCAAAGATGAGTGGAGAAGTGTTGCAATTGGTAGATCTTACAGGTCTTCACACCTCCCCATGAACTAATATCTTTGACATGACGGAGAACTGCTTTCCTAGAGCTGCCCAAAAAATGCCTCCTATATGTACTGATATATACACTTATATACAATCCACACAGTGTAAGCAATATTTTGATTGACTACCATGGGATAAGCTGTTAAAAACTTAGACCTTTCCAAATTTTCAGTGTGTGAATGACTTGATGTACATAACACATTCATAGCTTCATCTTGCTGAAGAAGGCTTAACGGATGACAGATTGAGTTGAATAGAAAATGAACTTGATTTTTGGAATAATATTTCAAGAACCTTGAACCAAGATAGTTCAGTGAAATAGTAATTGCTTTCTCGGCATTGTGATGAGAAAATATTAATTTTCTCTTTTTTCTGAGAAGTAAATTCAGAGGTCAGTAATTTTTCTAGGTCACAGAAAACAGAAATCAAACTGAGTAATGACAAGTGATCTTCTATCCAGAGTAGGAGCTGTTTTAAGAGCAAAATGGAAGAAAACAACTTTTATCTTCCTGAATATAAACATGGATTTGGTAAACTATTAATTTACCTCTTAGTGTTTACTTTATCATGTGTTAAAATGGTCTAAATTATAATGGACAGCTTTCTGACTCAGAGACTTACACTACCCAGCTGCTACCTTCTGTTGTGCAAGGCAAAGAGCTGCTTAAAGCCTGGCCATGCTGGGATGACAATTTTCTGGTGTGAGATCTAGGCTTGTTAGAGCCATGTAACGGATTTTGGACCATTATTCACATAATACATCTCAATAGTTTTAATACTCATATTAATGCAATTATTCAATCAAAGTAAATAGTTTAAATACCATTACCTGAAAACAAACACAGCATTTAAAATGCCTTATTAGTTTACCATATGGCTATATAACCTCTCATGCCCTTACTCTGCATGCTGTTCTCATACAACCCTCTGCATTACTCAGCCACTGAACAGAACTCACTTCTTTCCCTTGCACAAAGCCCTTAGTGGCTGAACTTCTGGATCAGCCTCAGACAAACTACCTCAAGTTGCTAGACCCATTGAAAGAAAGCCTAGCAGCAAAGAGCATGTCATGGTCTCTTACTCTTGAATATGAAATTATAGAGAAGTATCATAGAATCATAGAATCAGCCTGGTTGGAAGAGACCTCCAAGATCATTGAGCTCAACCCTACCATCGTTACTAGACCTTCCTTACTCCATCCTAAAGCTCACAGTGGCTGCAGAGCCAGTTTTTCTAGTGATTTCTAGAAGGGATTTTGTCTAAAATTATCAATTTGCCATTTGGAAGATTGGCTCAGAAGACAGCAGTTTTTCTTGCCCCAGTACTGAAATTAGCTGGTCTGGATAACTGGGATTTGCAGGACAGATCTCACACATCAGAACCTGATACTGATTACATACTCCTGCCTCACATACTTCTACCAGCTTAGCAAATACCTCTGTACCAGTTTATGCACGTAAAAACCTGGGGGAGTTGTGTGGCATGACCAAAGAATGGGAGTTATCAAGGGGGCAGAAGTGCCCTGATGGACTGCTGGAAGTCCCTGCTTATTGCCCTGTTTGCCATCTCCTCTGGACATCTGCTCCTCCTCAGATCTGCCTGCACAGCTCTGCAACAGATCAAACCTTTTCAGGCAGGTAAAAATGAACAGATTAACTAACTAACTAACTAACTAACTACTAACTAACTAACTAACTTACTAACTTACTAACTAACTAACTAACTACAAAACCCAAACCAAAGCTACTACTTGAACTAAGAGTGGGGGTTTTATTGACTGAAATAGTCAAAGAAATTATTATATTAGTAGTTTTGCTGGAAGATCTGAAAGGTTGGTAGCAGGTCAGAGAGCACGAAGAGGTGAAGAACATCTGGAAGCAATAACTTCTTTCCTGATCTCCTGTGCTTTCTTGGCTGCTTATGTGCCTCTGCATTCATGAGCAGAAACAAAACTGAATGCCTGCTTGGAGCTCAGTGCTTAATCCCCTCAGCCACATTGCTCCTAGCACAAGCTGAAACCCCCATTAGTATGGTATTTGTTTCACCACCTCAAAGCCTCACACATCTGCTCCTGGTTCTTGCTTATCAGAACAAACAGAAGCTTCTGGCTTGTGCTGGCATCGTGATATTTCTCCAGGATCAAAAGGGCAGGTAGAGACAACACAAGAGAAACTCTGCAGACAGGTGGTCAAACCCTTTGTAGGAAAAGGGTAGGATTTTTTAAAATCTAAACACTGCCTTAACTGCACTGAAAAAGCAATGAGCTGGAAATGCTCATTTGTATGAATGAATTTAGTATGAATGCAAAAAAGACCAAGGTTGACCACTTTTGAAAACCCAACTCGAATTTTGTCCCTGCTATATTTTAACTGCCTCAGGGACAAAATAAGCCCTATGGGGGTTTTTTTTCCTACCTGTAAGGTTGATATCAGGACATCCACTAGCTTTCCTCTGAGCATAATAGTACTCCCACACAATATTAATTAATAACTATGGATGACTCATATATTCCAGAAGTTCAGCAGACCTCTGTAAATCCACAATCCTCTGGTAATCTGAGGCATACAGTCATTCTTGCATGACAGCAACCTATGAAAGCAGCTGTGAAAACCTGAGATAACAAGCCTGTAGGATGGAAATGGAGTAGCTGAAACTTTTCACATAATTTATGGCTGATTTTATTGGCTTTGGACTTTTGCCAGGTATATTTGTATCATAAAATGTATTTTGTTGGTTCAATTTGAAGTCAAGTCACGGTGCATTATTTGGATAACTTCAGTCTCTTCTGAGGAAAACCATGAAGCTTCGAACTTGTCCCCCCAAACCCTCCTACCACCAGAAACAGAATTAAACCCAACCATAAACCTCCCAAGTTTATAACCTGTAAATGGAAAGGCTTTGAAACACTCACAAATAATATACAGATGTATGGAAGTTGATCATTCCAAAACATTCAGTAAGGAAAAAGCATGTGATATAGGACTCAAAGCCACATAAATGATGCCAAAGAGAGGAATAAACAAAAGGTGATACCTGTCACGTTTTCTAGACATGTTTTACTATTTAACTTTCGGGTTTGTAGCTGAGCACCCTGTGGCAGGGGAGAGGACCAGCACTGCAGGTGGGTGCCTAGCACAGAGCACATTCTTTGAAACACAAGTTTATTCCTTGCAGCCTTCCTCATGAGGGACCAATTTAAGAAATGTCTTTGCCTTTGGGTTTTTTTCGTTCATAAAGATGGAACAATGTTGAAAGTGGCAAAGACTTACATAGATGCTTCCAGCCAAGCAAATGCACCCTGACCTTACACACAAGAGGTGTAAGCAATAGCCTTCTGCAGGAAGAAAGAGTCACAGCTGAGTACCCCAGGCACAACTGTGGCCAGGGACCATGTTCTGCCCTGCACTGGCTTTCCCAGTCCACATCCCAATGCAGAGTGGAGCTGTGCCTGCCAAAACTCAGCCTGGTCTCAAAGGACATTTTGTATTGCTTACCAGCATAGGATGACAACCTGAAACCTTACACATTTTCAAAGAGCTATTCCTACCATAAAGCCTTTGACAAAACCCTCAATCACAGGTATTGCAGAAGGTTTGAGCAGTGATTTGTATAATGGTAAAATCAGGCACAGGAGACACACAAGTTTCCCAAACAACTGAAGGGACACATTGTCTTCCACAGCTGCAGCCACCTGAGCAGTACAAGACAAAAGTTCTGAAGACCCCCAAACTCTAAGAAGTTGATTTCACTTCAGCATTTCATGTCAATGGCTTTGAGAAGAAAAGCTGCAGAAGCAGCTGGAAGCATCTTGCCTCACCAGGATGTTGATCTTGCTCCTTTTACATGCACCACAGACCATGTCTTTGTTGCCTATGTGTGACAGGTATTTCACTTGTCTGAATGAACTGTCTGGGAAGGGGAAATACAATGAAAGTACCAGGGTTTCTGAAGAAACATTCAGGTTAAGGTACATTGCATTCTGCATAGCCATTTAGTAAGTAGGGAAATAGGTAGGGAATATTTCAGGCTGAGAAAGACTGAGGGGCAAAAAGGCTAATATGAAGTGGGATTAAGCAAAGGCTGCAGGAGCTGACTCACAACATGCTTAGCATTATAAGATAGGCATCTTAATCAGAACAGCTAGGGCATTTTTACAACACAATATCAATTCACTGCATTTTTTTTCCTGGATACCAGTTTTATGCAGTCATGCTGCATGTGAGCAAATTGCTCCCTAGCAATTTCTCAGCCCATTTCAATCAGATTTCAAAGAGGAATGGAGGGCTTCAGAGATAACGTTTTTCTGTTTATTTCCTTAAATTGGCCATAGGAAGAAGTGAAAAATCCTATAAGTGCCTCTACTAAGGGATAGGCTGGAGAGTGCCTTCATATCTGATTAAACATCCACATGGGAGTAAGACTTTATAAACCTCCAAGAGGGGGGAAATGCTTTCATCACATCTCATACTCTCATAATTGTGAAAACCAGCACAGCATAAGTCATGTCTTACAGGAACTGCTAAGTTTCCTTGGTTCTGGTACTCAGCAAGTACCTGGCTTGAAGGTGACTTTGTCTTGTTACACCGAGGTTAAAGCATAGTTTGAGTTCCTGGTAATGCAAGTTTACCACCAACCATAGATTCCACCTCCCCAGTTATTATTTTTCTATTTCTCTCATAGTCTAAATGGCTTAGGCAAAGCCACATGGAAAGTTTTTGATACAGCCCTAAATACAGAAATCACTGCAACTGGATAGTCTTTGGAGCATTTCACTAAAGTTACAGTTCTTCACAAAATAAAAAAGTGCAGACTAAAAGAGGAAAGCATGTGAAACCAAGGCACTTAGGGGAAAAAGCTGCACCAATGAATGTCTGGACATATTGGTCAAACTCTTAAGATTTGGTTTGTTGAAGCTTTGCTAACCAAACCGTGCCACAGAAAATCCTCATGCCTCACTTTTCATCTGAAGCAGAGGATTTTTACAGCTCTAAAAGCTTTCCTGCCATCTTACAACTCCAAATAAATGCAGTGGTGACTCTCCTGACTCTGAGTGGCAAACACTCCACTTGTGGCATTTGCAGTGTCTTTGCATTTCCAAGAGGTCAGGAAGACACTCTGGTGAGGAAGTAAGCTGACAGATAGTGCTGTAATCTCTTCATAAAGGGAAGGAGAACATTTTTCTTGTACTGTTTCTTCTTGTGAGGTTGTTGGGTATCAGGGAGACCTAGGGGGTTCAGGGTCATAATAGCTACATGAGCTGAGGTGAACTAAGACCAGATCCATCAGTGCAGAGAGGTAAAATCTTTTCCCCATCTCTCATCTTTCCCTTGACTTCCTAATGCCCTAAATCCCCTGACTGTGCAGTGCTGCCCATCTCATGTAAGCAGAATCACTGAGCTAGATACTCACCTAACACTAACTTATACAAAATGCTGAGAAAATTTTAATTTAAATCCTCCTTCCTCTGCATAATTTAAATGCTTGAGTCAGGATTACATAAAATGTCTCCTGGTCTGTTTTGAGTAGATTTCTAAGCTCCTACATTTGTAAACTACTCAGTGTTATGCTGGTGCTCTGATCCTGAGCCCAAGTGTCACAATGTGGCCACACATGCTATTCTGTCCTGTTTACTGCCCAAACTGGATCACTGTGTACAAGCTGCTCTGGGGCAATGGACTCCAGCCCTTGCTAACTGTTGATTCATATCAAAACCCACATCATATCTGAAAATACAACTCTGATCCAGTGCCTGGGACTGCTCTGCCACAGTCTCACAGCTGGTGTGGTGGCTCCCTGCAGACTCCTGCCTGCTTCATGTGCAGCATGGTGCTGTGCTCTCTGTGCTGTGAAAAACAGCAGTGTGAATTCCAATTTCTCGAGCACATGCTTATTCTCTTATGCTAATATGCAGAAGTGTGGTAATACCTTTAGTTCCTAAAATGACATTTTCAGAACGTGATAATTTACCAATATTTCACCACTGCATGAGTGTGAGGTGAGATCTGGCCATGTCTGCTAGAGAAAGACTCTTGGAGACACATCTCTCTCTTAGTGTACTGTTTCCTGAATACAAATACATTTAGTCTCCAGCTAGTCATCTGCTCAGGCAATGGCAATTCCATCTACAGAAAGAATTCAAACAGCAGATGTATAGGAAGCCACAAAGAGGACAGATCACACATACATTTAGTCATGGAATGTAGCCTAACTTTGGTGGGACAAATGACCTCCAGGAGATGACTTCTGTCCTTCAGCTCCAGGGGACGTTTGAATTATTAACTTAGCAAGAGGCTTAACTTTTAGATACGTGAGGACAGGTGAACTGAATTTTACTCTCTCAGCCATCAATCGATCATGCATTTTAATAGATAATTAAAATATATAAAATGGCCTTAAAAGCAATGGGCTGAGAATTTCAGCAGTTGGTTACACAGAACTCTAATTTTAAACAGACATTTTTGAGGAACTTGACATAGTAAAGCAATTAAGGATGTGTCTAGATACTTCTAACCTGACATTATGTGTTCACTGCTAGGTCATAGCCACAGTGGTGCAAATATATTGTACATTCCTGTCTCAAGATGTGGGGGTTTACAGAATTCTCCTGAATTTCCTTCACAAAACCAAACAGAAACTGCTCAAAACATCATCCAAACAGCATCCTTCATCTCCCATATTTTGCACTACTAGCACACACACATACTGTCAAAAGAAGCTGTTCACATGTACTGTATGTTTTTACAATTTAAAATTCTTGTAATATGATATTAGTCAACTTTAATGTGTGACTTTTTTACATTTTTAATGGTCTTGAAAACTTACCCATATAGGGTTTTGTGCCAGCCATAGAAGAAGCTTTTTCTGAGCCTTTCACTATGGTTGCTATGTTAAAGTCGGTGATGTGAACATGTCCTGCAATTACACAAAGCAAAACTAGAAGTTAAAACAGCACATATACAGCAAATATACCTCTCTTTATTTAACATTTAAGTGATAATAGAAAGAAATTAAGTTGGAAATAGTCGTAACATTAAATGTTACTCATAACTAGAAAAATCAGATTGGAAGCAAAGTAAGAATACTCTTCTTGTATGGTTGCTCACACTACCTGTTTGCAGTGCTGAACTGTTTTTGCTGATCACCCTTGAATCTTCTCCTGCCATGAGTGAACTGGAGAAGTGGGACCACAAGTACCTCATGAAATTCAACAAGTACAAAGTGCTGCACCTGGGTCGGGGCAGTCTCAGGCTTGGGTACAAACTGGGAGATGAACTCACTGAGACCAGCCCTGTGGAGAAGTACTTGGGGGTTCTCGTGGATGCAAAATTGGACATGAACCAACAGGGTGTGCTTGCAGCCCAGAGAGCCAACCACATCCTGGTCTGCATCAAAAGAAGAGTGGCTGGCAGGTTGAGGGAGGTGATTCTCCCACTCTACTCTGCCCTCGTGAGACCCTATCTGCAGTACTGCATCCAGCTCTGGGGTCCTCAGCACAAGGAAGATGTGAATATATTGGAGTGGGTTCAGAGTAGGTTACAAAGGTCTCCTAGGGCTGGAGACACCTCTCCTGTGCAGACAGACTGAGAGAGGTGGGATTGCTCAGCCTGGAGACAAGAAGGCTCCAGGGAAACCTTATAGCAGCCTTCCAGTACCTTAATAGGGTATATAAAAAGGAGAGAGAGGGACTTTTTTTACTAGCTGATAGTGATATAACAAAGGGCAATGATTTTAAACTGAAAGAAGGCAGGTTTAGATTAGATGTTAGGAAGAAATTCATTACTCAGAGGGTGGTGAAGCACTGGAACATGTTGCACCATCTCTTGAAGTGTTCAAGGCCAGGTTGGATGAAGCTCTGAGCAACCTGATCTAGTGAAAGGTGTTCCTGCCCATGGAAGGTGGGTTAGGACTAGATGATCTTGAAAGTCCTTTCTAACCTCAACCATTCTATTATTCTATGCTTCTATTTGTCTTCTCAGAGCAGTAAGTAACATGCAGAAACAGCATGTGAAGCTATGTGTGAAATTTACCTCTCCTTATCTCCAACTACAGCCATCCCTCCCAGTCTCAGGTACTTGTGACACTGCTTACTCCTGCAGCCACTACAGATTACCATCAGCCTGACTTTTGCTGAGTCTCCTCAGGGGAAAGAGGGAGATGAGAAGAAAAATTGTATTCTTATCATACAATATCTATAAAATTAGATCCACAGTAGCAGAAAAGTGTGCATGTAATAGGAGCAGGTCCCCAAATGATCATTCATTTGACAGCAGGTTGCAAGATGAATGATAAGTGGCAGAAGTCAGCCTGGGGATGTGCTGCCTGACCAGCCAGACAGCTGTTTAAACTGAACTAATCAGGCTGAATGACCTCAACCTGCTGTCATTACTTTTTTTCCTGGGCTTGTTTATGATAAGCATGGGTTAAATTGCTCCACCACAGTGCAGCAATAGTTGTTAATCTTGGCTTGCCATAGGCAGGTAAACTGGATATAAATCCAACTTGAAAATCTGCAGACTTATAATTTGAGATGTCTGCTGTTAGGTTTTGCATCTCTGCTTAAGGAGCAGTGTTATATTGTGGAGTGATGCAGATATGTGATTACATCTGGCAATGCCATTATGGAGAATGGAGTAGAGGGCAAGGTACTCCCTGCCCCAGTTTAGCACTGCACTCAGGTCAGGATTAATGCATGATGTGTTGAACTAGAGTTTTGAGTGACAAATTCGTGTGTTTTGTTCGGTTTTTTTAGATCTGGATCTCAACCTCATTCAGTCCACAGAATCGATCAGGCTTTGGGCATTATGCAGTTACTAAGAGAGGGAGGTTGCTATCATTTTTGCTGCCAAAGATGAAAAGAGTGTAACAAATGGCTGATGTTGGATGTTACCATGGTACCTGACAGAGGAAGAGCAGACTCAACAGAAGATTATGCTACTCCGACAGTCTACTCTAGATCCTGCTCAAAGTCCACAGGAAATGTATCTGCCAACCTCTAACAATTCTGCAGCTATACATGTGTACACTGAAATTCTCAGGTGACCCTAATTTGACCATATCTGATTTTGAAGGGGAAAAGGAAGAAGGCACATCCCACTGCTAAATTTTTAACTATTTCTCCAAAACGGAGACACAGTATAAGTTTTTGATGAATTGGTCTGCATGCTTTTTGCACTTTTCTCTAAAAGCCCGCTTACATTTTATTGACATTTTCTTCCTAAGATTCTCAGCCCAGGAAGACATCTACACATGGCAGACAAAAACTGTGAGCAGGTGAAAGCCATTCCTTTATAAAGGGTGGGAGGTATCAGGCTGCTGTAACAAGAGTCAGTGTTCATAGCCCAGTCTGATATCACAATACCAAGGTGGTATTCCTGCTTCTTGGTAGCTGGCATGTGGTTTATTTCTGCAATCTTAAAACACTATGGCAGAAGGCATCTTGAAAATGATAACTGAACCACATACAGCCACCTCATGGCAAGAGTTTATAGCAATTCCATGAAGTATTGCAAGGATCTCTGGAGATTAATACTTTCTCTTTTTTTTGACAGATCAATATAAAGTTCTGTCACTTAAATGACAGCACTGTAAGTGATTCTCCCTATTAGACTGCCAGCATGATTGCCTGTTGCAAAACACCTATTGCATAATATTCTTTCAGACTGATCCAAATAGTTGATTTGCAATGAAAATTGCCTCTCCTGCGGTGCATTGTTTTCTCTCCCTTTTATTAGATTTCTTTCCATTTAAGAAAACCAAAATAGCACACGTGAATTGTTGTGTACGCTGGTTGATGTTTTTTTGTTAAAAATGCCTTTCTGCAAGGTAAGGGATGGATTGGAAAGGTTCTGCATAGCTCCTCTGCACCTTGCTGCCAATGCAGCAGCAACAGGCAGCTCTTGTACATGTAGTAGGGCAAGCAGAGCCAGGTCTATACTGCTGGAAAAGGTCCAGCTTTGCTCTTCCCCATCACAGGGCCACTCCAAGGCCCACAGGCTGTCTCAAATTCTCTATTGGAGCTTTTCTAAGCAGCCCCTGAGATATGTTTTTACTGAAGCTGTTGCATATGGGAAAAGGGAAGGTTGCTATTGCTACAGTAAATACGCTGCAATACTAGTACTTCATACGGTTTCCAAAATTTCTGTTCCTGGGGACTTTTTCCCATCTGGTCTTCACACCTTGTGCTTGATCTCCCTTTCTGGATATGATTGTGAACAGCAAAATGTCAAGACCAAGTGTGTACCTTGGTACAATATTGAACTAAGCAGAATGCCAGTGTGACCTGGATTTAGTATTTACAAACTGTGAAGCAGAGCAGTGAACAAAAGATTCAGCAGTACCTAACTAAATTCAAGTATTCCAGGGAAATAGCTTATTATTTCTTAATTCCTGGAGCTTCATGATCCCATATGATAATAAGATGATGGTGGAGGGAAAGGAAGAAAAGGCAAATGACCACATTCCTCTTTTGTTTTGTGAAACAGAATGTGAGTGTTTTCCCCATTTCATGCAGATCATTAAAAGCCAAGGCGCCAGGTTGGACCGTGAACAACCTGGTCTAGTGGGGAGGTGTCCCTGCTCAGGGCACAGGATTGGGACTACATGATCTGTAATGTCCATTCCAACCCTAAAATTCTGTGATTCTATGAAATTCTATGATTGAGAGTGGCTTTCTCAAATCATCCCAGACCTCAGATTTCACATACACTGGAAGCAGAAAGTATCTCAGTGAAAATAGCTTCAAAAATTACATTCCTTCAGTCAGCTTCCAGCCAAGGCTTTAGCAGCAGGATTGGGACTACATGATCTGTAATGTCCATTCCAACCCTAAAATTCTGTGATTCTATGAAATTCTATGATTGAGAGTGGCTTTCTCAAATCATCCCAGACCTCAGATTTCACATACACTGGAAGCAGAAAGTATCTCAGTGAAAATAGCTTCAAAAATTACATTCCTTCAGTCAGCTTCCAGCCAAGGCTTTAGCAGGATAAGTTAATACCTACAGCACAGTGTATGGCTTTGGAAAGGTTTATGTGTACACTTCAGAAGTGCCATGTGGCTTTTATGCCTCATTTTTCCATGTGGTCTGAAATCCTAGTATCTGAGGTAAACAGCAAATGATATTTGTTTGAACTATTCATTAATTTTTGAGCAAATCATAGTGACAATTAGAACAAGTCCTGAAAGGTGGCTGGGGCTGGCTGACTAACATTTACTAGAGGATAATGTGCATGACTTCAAACCTCATTAAATTTCTGAGTCTGAATTCAAAAGGGTGAATGTGAGGGCAGAAAGAAATACTATACTGGAGTTAATGTCACCAACTCGGCGTGCATCAGAGCAGATAGGAAATCTCAGCAAGGTAACATTTTGGAGTAAATTCAAATTCGATTTGCCCTCAGAAGGTCAAACCCTATGAACAGTTTAAAAAGCATCTCTGAGTTCATCTGTACTGTATATGAGAGCATAAGCTCATACCCACCTGAACTTGGCATGACTTGGCAGTCTGCCACCAGTCATTAGGGAGATTGGTAGAAACTTTATTGCATGGCTATAGATGGGCTCAGTGAGGCTGTGCATTTCAAAAGGGCAGGCTGTTGAATGGCCACGTGGGCATTTAAAGTTTCAGATATACTTTCAAAGTCTAGATAGCTTCAGGTGGATGAATTATGCTGGAAATATCCATCTTGTTAATCAAAATTCGAGGGTTAAATGAGATACAGTCCCTGAAAGTTGCCTCTGGGGGTGAAAAGGACCAGCCCCAGTTTAGGCACACCAGGTACAACTTCAGTGGAGCTGTCTTCCAGACATCAGTATACAGTAATAATGTTGCCAGTTCTGTGGTTCAGAAGTTAATATTGGGGTTTAAAATATTGAATTTATGGGTTGGTTTCTTCATCCCATTTTTGGTTTTAAGGCCAAGATTTCTCATTGGCTGCATCTTTGGATTTTGCTGTTAGTTTTCAAACGAGAGCTGAGATTCTCATGTAATCAAGGAAATAGAGTTTTAAGGAAAATTTAGAAGATCATAAACCAATATAATAATATATAATAAGGCACATATTAATGCTGGTATAAATTAGCCTTGCTCTTTCATAAGAAAAATTATTCGATGGAGTAAAATTTTGTTGCTGAGCAGCTTATGATCACAAAATGCCTTCATTTTGCAGCATAGAGCTCACTCTGGTGTGGGTTCTTCTCTGTGATAATTAAGTATCCATAAGGAAGCTCTCACAAGAGGCTGATTTTGTGGAGTAATTGACCTTGATGAGGGGTGAGGAGAGATAAAGGTGACTGTACTTAAAAGGCTGTCAATCAGAGATTTAACACACTCATACTCCTTGTGTGCTGCTGTTGACATCTCTAATTCATCCAGGACTTAAAGACGAGGTATTTCTATTTCATACTTATTGTTGTCATTAGTGTGTATGGAACGTTAACACTTAGAGGTCTGAAACATTAAATTGCTGAAGTTCTAGATGGTTTAAAACTCCAACATTACTTAGCTGTGTTGGCTTCCATGTTCCCAAACTTCAGCTGTGCACAGTGTTACATCTAATCAACTCTAACGTGTATACCCAGCAATTCTGCAATGGATTTTGAAAGATAATGGTACTGTTGGCATAAGTTCAAGATTATGTTTTCTCAATTATCTGCTTTTAATCAATTTCTGAAGTGAACAAAGCACAAGAGTTTCCCACAGAAGCAAACACACATCTTCTTTCTTCCATTTAGTTTTTTTCCTGTATGTATTTCTGTTCTAACTGAAACAATATTAATGCCCTTTTTACCTGTATTTTCTCATGTTTTTCCTGTGAACGGTTGCAAGAAGATACATGAGGTTTTAGCAAAACGCTTCATATATGTAACATTTAGGTTTAAAGAAATTACCTGCTTTTTTTTCATACCATGCCTTTTATGTTTGAGAAGATGGAATTAGTACCAAAAGTTCAAACCCGATTATGTTATCTAGTCTTTTTTTTTCATGCTATTTATGTCAGAACTACATGTAGTGCCATAAAAATCTTGCAGACCTCGAGGCAAACTTCCAAAATCCACATCTAAATTTAGGAAAGTAATTTCAGATACCTACATGAGAAATAATTTGCTATATGAAATTTCTTAGCCCTTCTAAAGTTCTAAAAGATAAAATAAAGTGCTTGGTACTGTCCTACTGGTAGGTACCTAAAAAGTGATTATGGTGATTCACAGAAATCCTGTTAATAAAATATTAATGTCTTTTTATCAAATGTCCCTGGTGAGCAAAATTCCTATTAAATTCCTTTTTTGCATACTTTGCAAGTTTCAGAGCCACATATTCCTTTTGCAATAGGAGGGAAGATTACAAAATGCTCGAAGTGCTCGAAGGGTTGTGGTTGAGAAAGTGCAGATTTAGGTAGGAATTCAACATCTGAGGCTGATTTACAAAACATGCCATGAGCATACCACTGAGATCTCAAGAATTAGAGATTCTGAGAGAAAGCAGTGAATACTCACTTACCATGTTCATCCAATAGTATGTTGTCAGGTTTGATGTCCCTGTAAAATAAGGAAAGGAATGCATTACATTTCCTACCCAAAGGAAACCTGCAGTTTAAAGTTTTCCTCATCTGGGTGTGAGGGCTAAGTCATTTACAGCATTATAAAACCAATGAAAACCATATCATACATAAAGGCAAATGATTTTTATCTACATCTTTTTACTTGCCTGAGAAAACAGGCATGCTAAAGGGACTCTCTAGGTTTCCATTTCTTGTGGTTTTGTTTTCATCTGGTTAGCATTGACATGGGTTTGAGTTTCAGGATTATGTGTTTTATTCTTAAAGCAGTGAGAACAATGAGATGGAAGATTTTCATCGAGTAGGTGCCTGATTGCTTCAGGGACTCCACACTGGACAGAAATCATTTAATTGGAAACATCAGTGGTTTCCCTGTCTGCCAGACCCTGCTGATCTGCCATGCACATGTACATGGTCACTCACATATTGCAGAGTCCTGTCAGCTATCTTATGCAGATGGAGTACATATTGCAGCTCTCCTTTTAGTCCTGAATCCCCACTTGTCTGTCTGTAGTGGCAGGTACTATGCTGGAGAAAGGAGCAGGGGATAAGGGAAGATGGAAATTATGACAGACTGAAGCATCAGCTCGACTCGGTCATTCTTGGCACAAGGGAACAACATTGCTCTAGAGAATTGCACTTTGAGGATCATTTTCTATTGACCCAAGTTCGTGCTGCTCTCTGGAGGGATGAAGACAACTTTTCCCCACCATTATCAGGCATTCCACCCTCTTTCTTGGTCCAGCATCATTGCTATTTTTGTAGATCTGGTCTGGGGGAAATTCATCTCTTCCCTTTGCCAGCTGGATCAGTCCCTGCTCATCCTGCATCTTGGTGAGTTTGATGTGACAGTGTTACGTGGCACTGCCTTGTCGCTGTCAGCTTGTACTTCATGCAATTTCAAAGCCATGTTCTTGGCATGGCATTCCCAGAGTGGCAGAGGTATCAGTCCACTTTGAGGAAAGCTTTTTCCCCTTGGGCTGAATTTTCCACTTATCTCAAAAGACAAGGTACCATGAACTGTCAAAATAAGCTGTAGAATAAGACTCTAAATGAACTCCAAATGCTTCCACCTGTGTAATTTCTTTTAGCCAGAGGATTGCTTGATGGTTTAATTATTCAAATTTAAACATTTTTTCCCAATGTGCCCATAAATGGAAAAAAGAAAAAAGTGAAACGTTGCAAAATGAAAATGTGTTACACCAGAAAACACTTGTTGTTTGGGTTTTTTTAATTTTAATTAGAGAAGAACTTCTAAAGTAAACATCATACAGGAATAAGATAGCAATAGCAGCTATAATATGTATATTGCTTGCATGATATGAGCTCAGTCATCACCCAAACTCCACATCTTTATTGACAAAAGAAGGAAGCTTACAGCTTCCTTAGCATTCTGAACTCCATATTTCCTAGCCCTTCCTGAGAGTCATATGAAATTGTGAAGTATGCTGAGATTATGTTTGCAATTTGTGTAGCAGCAGCTGGGGACCCACAGGCTAAACAAGAAACTACTTTGAGTAATTCTGTGTATATCTGAAAATAATGTAGGATGTCTATGTGTCTGTGTAACGAAAAGGTCTCACTATGATTTACCATCTGGAATGGAAATTTAAAATTATACCAGTATTTCAGTGTGAAATACCATATTTCTTCTGCACTACTTACAGGCTGCCTGTAATTGTCCTATTCAGCAGCAGTTCTAGTTACATGTGTAATATAAGGGAACATCTGTCCCAGAGATTATGCCACCCCAAACCCTCCAAACTCTGACTAGTCTCATTCCTGTCCCATGTAGTCACTTGGCATATCATTTACCATATCAAAATCTTTCCTTCCCTGATTTCATATGGGTGAAGTTGTGAGCTGCAGTCAAACTGTAGGAATAAATATCTTTGTTTATATTATAAAACTTCTTTTTGGTTGAATTATCATCAGAAATTCTATACATTTTTATATGTGGTGTTGTATCTAATGTCCCAATTGATGAGACAGTTGTTGACAGAGCTACTGTTCAGATGGTACCAAACATATTTGCTAGTGACAAAATGATCTCTAGTTTTTGATAACCATTTTCTGATAAGAGTTAGAATTTTGATTTCATGTTGAACACTCTTTGTGGTTGATCCATGCCTTGAAAATACAGCAATGACTTTCAATGGAAATAAGCACTTCATGGTTTTGACAGTTGAATTAAATTTTTTTAACTTTGCACAAATTTCAACGAGCACAAACTGACTCAATGTGGGTAAAAAGATTGGGAGTCACACACAATTACATTGCAGCCTTTCTGTGGCTTCCTAAAATCGGTGATACATTCAACATCACTCCAAACTGTTTCTCCCAGTTTAAGAAAATTAAGAATTGGAATTATACAATCATTAATACTTCACTGAGAATAAAACTGATCAAAAGGAGAAATTCAGCTTTATGACCTACTGCCATGTGTCTAACAATACAGCACCCAGGGATTGCTCATTACAAGATTGTGCCTTTTCTATCTTCTTTTTTTAAGAAGATGAGTTCAAACAATTTGAATATCTGCTATGGTATTGCATCATTAAATACACTATACAATTTTATAGCCACCAGAAAAGACATTGACAAATCCACTTGACAACTGTACATATCTTTAAATATAAACTTCATGCAGTTTGCATCTGAAATGTTCAGAAAGTTGAGTGGTAAAATTAGATCTGTGCTTATCTTTCCATGACTAATTCAGGCAGTGGCTGATACTTGATACAGATGCACACAGATCGTAAAGCCTTTCCTACCTAAGGGATGTTTCCCACTGTGGGCACTCCCTGCTTTGCTCATTTGGCTCAGAGGCAGGACTGTAGCTGGGAGCAGGTACCATGGGGTGTATCACCCTGCATGCAGCAGCCCAACCCCTCAGTCCTTGAGGCAACCTGATAGACTCATAACCATGCTCAGATCTCATAGCAAGCTATTTTAAACTGCTTTACAGCAAGTAAAAGTCATGGGCTAACTTAGGCCAGAAGGTAAACAAGTTTCTGAAGTAAGATCACATGCCTGGAGATGTGTGTGATGCATAGAATCATAGAATCAATCGGGTTGGAAGAGACCTCAAAGATATCGAGTCCAACCCTATCGTGGTCACTAGACCATGGCACTAAGTGCCACATCCACTCTCATCTTGAAAACCTCCAGGAATGATTCATGCATAGATTCACAAGGCAGGTGAGAGAGAAAAGCACAGGGTCACTGAGAATAGAGTGCTTCCAGCAGCACTCTGCTGTGTGCTCGTCCCCAGTTTCCAGCATGCACTAAAAGCTCTGCTCTCCAGAAATAGTTTGTTGAAAGCTCCAAAGACTGCAGAAGAGCAAGGGCACAGCTCTGCCCTTGCCCTGAGGGCTGCCAGCAAAGTTCAGCATAGTCGAGGGGAAGACTTGGCAGGTTTAGGTGCATTGCAAGTTACTGGATATATTCAGGATTGAGGACTTCCAGCATATGTTGTATTTAGTT
Organism: Acanthisitta chloris; assembly: GCF_000695815.1. NCBI lineage: Eukaryota > Metazoa > Chordata > Aves > Passeriformes > Acanthisittidae > Acanthisitta > Acanthisitta chloris. The sequence continues at coordinate 132,728 of NW_008678805.1, forward strand.
CCTCTAAATAATAACTCTAGTAAAATTCATTTAACTAGCCAAAATACTGTTTACATAAGAAGATGGATTTAAAAGATAAAAACTCTTAAGTTAAGCAGTTTAAATGAAAACATATTATGTAGGTGGAATTCTGTTTGGATTGCACAGCATTTTTTCAGAAAAAAGTATTTCCCTTAGCAAGCATGTACAAACAGGGTGTGAAATTCAGCATCTTAATTTCAGGTTTTTCCTGCTATGAATCTCCCTAGCTATGAGAATTAATTGAAGCATTCAGTTCATAATCCAAGTACCTTGAACATAAGAGAAACTGAAAGACTTTTGCAAGCAGCAAACACACAGTTTGGATTCAGAAGAGCCCTGGACTGCCCCTCTGACCAATGACAAGCAGAGCTATGGCAGCATCCTCGACACTGATTTCATAAGCATAACTTTCTCAGTCTGTACCAGTGCTACTCCAGCTCTTTTTATATGCAGAATAATCAGAGCAACATAGAAATGAGAGTAGAGAAACCTTTGAAGTCTTTGCTCAGTGGCAGGACCAGGCATAGCTAATATAACAGTTGGCCCAGGAAATCCAGAAGTGCAGACAATTAAGAAAAAAAATCAGAACAATCACTATTTAATTGCCACTTGTTGATATTGCCTGTGACCATTTCTAGCTTTCTTCAATTTTCCTTAGCTACAAATGTCAAAATAAAACTGCCTAAAGGATCAAAGTATAGTAAGAAAGTGCTGCATATAATTTCCAAGTAGGAAACAATTATTAATAATATACTTGTATCTCCTATAATATCTAGGCTGAGTGGGCATCCCATTCTTGAAGATATTCTTTCTGCATGCCGTAAAACCGTAAGTGTAGCTCAGCTCAGGTTGACTGTTTGCCAGAGTGCCCCGAGCTCCCTGGAAAGGCTCACAGTGATTATAAAGGACTTAGGTTCAAGAGTTTGTAGTTTAAAGTATGTCTTCCACCAATGTTTCTTTCTGGTGTTACTAAGTAAAATAGAAGCAGATTTCTAAATCAAAAAGTGGAGGTCATGCAGTTTTCATCCTTGTTAGTTTTCAAGACCTGACTGTATAAACCCCAAGCAACCTGGCCTGATCTGAAGGCTGACCCTGCTTTGGGCAGAACACTAGACTTGAGGCCTCTGGAGGTCTTTTCCAGCCTGAATTAGTCTATGTCTGTGAAAAGTAATGTATCCAAGTTTCCAAGATCATCATACCCACCCGCCTAATTTTGGCTATAAGGAAGTTCACAAAAGATTGAAGAGACCTGTGAGATCACTGTGTATGTGGAATTCAGTGAGTCCTTGATGTAGTCCACTCTAGTTAGAAGCTAGTCAGAACTTCCACTTGCTAAATTCTGTCATGGGTCTTGAATACTCATGAAGAAAATAGTAGGAATAAATAGCCTACCTTCAGCACAAAATCAGGCTAAAATTGAAATGCTCTGCAGCTCAGCACTGGAGAGGTATAACAGTATTTATTAGCTGTGTAACTGGTAAAAGAATTAAGATGATATCACCTGAAGAGAACTCTGAGAAATCTCAGTAGGAGTGAGCAAATCTAGGTGATTTTATTGCCTGTGTCAGATATATATCAGAAAAGGAGAATCTGAATTTCTTATCTGGATCAATGACCATAAATAGTCTTCCAGGGGTCACAATTTTTTGTCCTTTATGTAGGTCAATTAGTTACAGAAACTAGAACTGAAAAACATGTGATGATGCCATTTGCTCTAACGTTTGAAGTTCAAAACAAGTTTCATATGTACTATTATGAATTATCAACCAGGGCATTGTAACTTTTTATCCATAATTTTATTGACTGGACTTGACACATCTGTCTAGAAATTAAAGGAATGGTATGGATGAAGCCAAGTATGTCTTGACCAGTTTTCTCAAGGAAAAAATTAATGGCTGGTTCATTGGCTACCACTCCACACTGATAGCAACTAGTTCTAGGTAGGATACAGAAAAATACCGAAAAAAAAGGTGTTATGCTGTAATTTAACACAAAGGTAGGTCCTTTGGTTATATGATACCTTAGCATCTGAAAGAAAACAGTCAAAAAAGAAAAGATCTGGGGGCGGCTGAACAAAAAATTCCTTGCAAGTAAAGATTAGGTTGCTTAGTTAACAGAAGAAGTCTCTGAGATGCAATATGACAAATAATAAATAGCATTTAGTTGGTCAGTAAAGGTTTCTATTTGCTTTTGGAACATGAATGTAGATTCATATTTCATAAAACCTAGATGAACTAAACAAAGAGGGGTTTATTTATACAACTGAGAGTTAAATTCAAGCTAATTGCTACAAGACATAATTGCATAAAAATGCTTCAGAGGCTTAAACTAATATTTAGCCATTGATGTGAACAACAGAACAACCAGCTAGAGTTCCTCCAGCAAAGATTAATCTAATTGATTTAGGAAAGCACTTCCACAGCAAATGCAGGTGCTGTCTACCCTTCCCCTATCTGAGACACAACCATAATAATATCAAACACAAGATCTATGCTTTTCCTTAAACATGTGAGAACTGAGTAACTAACATTGTCTATCTGATTTATTCTGCTTTCATATTTTGAGGCAAACTAATAAACACCACAGGCTTAGTTTCTGTCATGTATAAATTTGTGATTTTTTGCTTTTGCCTCTCTTTTCTCATTTCATCAAAAGATTTCATGTGTTTTCAACACAGGGACAGATGTTCTTTGCCGGTCCCAACAGCTTTTTAATGTTATCAGAGGAAATATTTCACAGAATCGCAGAATCTACAGTGTTGGAAAGGCCCTTGAGGATCATCTAGTCCAACTCCTGGCCCTGCACCTCCAAAAGAAGAATCCCAGTCAGCCAAACTGGCCTTCTGCCTCATCTGCTGGAGGTGGTGCTTAAAAAGTGACCAGCACTGGTGGACACTGGCACCTGCAGAATTGTTTTGCCAGGGGACCGGGAAATATATTTGAGTTGTCGCAGTTCTGGATGGGTCTGAATTCACATGTGTAATGACGCCCTAATCCTTTACCTGGTATCAGCAAAAATCCAAAGTACATTGTTTCAACTTTATGTCTGGCAGATTTCACTCTTTGCCTTACTGGCTCAGACCAGGACGTAATGTGTTCTCTCGAGCTTCTAAAATCCCACAGTAAGATTTATGAGCATTTCAGCTCATAACAGCTTTACCAGCATGACTTATTATGGAATATTTCCAGTTTTTAATGATGATTGGTTTTCTCAGAATGAGGAAAGTTGAGCTGTTCATTAACCAAAGGCAACTTACAGAGAGAACTGTAAATTCTGTACAAACTCATGAGATGAAGTCTTAGATTTTTAAAAACAGCCCTTGTCTGCTTTTGAGTAGACAGAAGACACATACTCACTTTCAGTCAAAGAACCGAATCTGGAACAGGTGTGAGTTGCAACAGGGAAGATTCAGAATGGTTATAAAGGAACTTTTCATCATGGGGACAGACAAACTGAGGAACAGGCTTCCCAGAGGGGTTGTGTGGTCACCATCCCTGGAGTTTTTCAAGATACAACTATATAAATCCCTGGGAATCCTGTCCTGGTGTTGTACCTGATCATGCCTTCAGTAGAGGTTGGTCTGAACATCTCAGGTTCCTTCCAACCGGAATTTTGCCAATGATGGTGTGTGTTTAGACAAGTCCTGCAGAAAGCAAAGAGGCCTTTCTCCACCCTTTCAGGTCAGGAGCAGCAACTGCAGCCCATAGCCAAACTCCTCCAGGGGCAGTGGAGATGTCTAGAGCTCATGAACAATAAAACTCCATGGGTCACAAGATATGCTTGTCTCAGCCTGGATGTGGTGAGCCCATATTTACACAGGGATCACTGAAAATTTGTTGGACAACAGTTAGGGCAGCCTGTGTCCTTGCAGAATGCTAAGAAATTTTTTTCCCAAAAAGAATTTCAAAACATCCAACAGAGAAATTAAATCAGATGGATTTTGCATTCTCATAAAGATGCAAAAGAAGCAAGATTCAGACAAAGGCCTATCTCAATGTGGAGCAGGAGGTTGGCTCAGAACACACTCCCCCATGTCTGCAGGACCCTCTGCTCCATCACTTCCTACCTGTCACCAGAGTCAGAATGTTTGAGGCAGAATATGTTGATGTCTGGTCCTCCGTAACTCACAACCAGAGAAAAGTTACATAGGTAATTTTTGTTGCATAGGTTTTGCTGATCTATTTATAGGAATAAATAAAAATAAGTGCCTCTTTTTTAGCTGTTTCTGTCCTGAGTAAGGAGAAAATTCTAGCACAGCTGAGATACACTAATTCTGCTTAAAAACAAAAAAAAACCTTCTATTTTGCACCAGGATGGCCATGCATAAATTTATCTTCTGAGAAGCAAAGGGTACAATAATTCATTCAATCAGCCCAGTCATTCCCATTTGTGGTTTCTGTAGCCTCTTATACACAGAGTACTTGCAATATAAAAGGCATCTCTTCCAGTATCCTGTTCTAGTCTAAAACAATAATCAGTCTATGTTCTGTCCAGGGAAAGTTACTTAGTCAGCCTCAGCTCCATCCAAAAGAAAATAAAAGTCTGCATTTTGGACTTCAAATCAGGCATAGAGCCACATTTGTAGTTTTGCAGTGATTTAGCAAATACAGTTCCAGAATCACCAACTCCCAGTAGATTTTTTCTCATATAAATATATGCATGTGAACAGATAGCTGTCAGATGTCCTAGAAAAATTAACTCTTCCTTTCAAGAAATGTTAAGACTAACAAACATTACAACTTGAAAGGCAATCTGGTTTTATCACAGTGTTTTAATGGCTTTCTGATATTTTAATTATATATTCAAATCTCACAGTGCTCATTAAGGCAACTTCTATATCTAGAAATCAATAGAATTCCACAGAATTCTGTGTGAAAAAATTGAGTAAAGGTTTCAGGATCTGAAACACCTTTGACAAGATTCTATGCATGCAACCTCAAATAATATCTTTATCACCAATCAGAAATATGTAATTTTGTTATACAAAATCTGTGATTCATGAACCTGAAATACGCAATAAGTCAGTAGACCTTGTGAAAAAAATATCTTTTTATTGGATCTTTGTATTTAAAATCTCTTCTGTTTGAAATTTGTGGTTTTCTCTGCAATTCCCACTCCCAGGGCTTTAATGCAGGAACAAAAAAAACCCATAAGTACTTCCAACTAATTGTCTGGTAGCATACATTCATGTGATCCTAATCAGAATCCCATTATCACACTTTGGAGCCTATTCCTTCTGTGTGGCAACCTGTGTGGCAACAAGACCATATTCTAGTCTGTAGAGAAGATGTAACAGTTGTAATAATTCTGACAAGTGAAAAAGCTCTCACTAATGAAGACCCTACCTCTTCCTATGTACCTTTAAAGAGTGTCTGGACACTCAAAACCAGCAATGAGGAGAAAGACTTGGGAGTGACAGTGGATAAGTAACTCACCATGAGCTGCAGTGTGAGCTCAGCCCAGAAAGCCAATGGAATCCTGGGCTGCATCCAAAGGAGTGAGGGCTGCAGGTCAAAAGAGGTGATTTTTTTCCTCCACTCTGCTCTCATGAGACCCACCTGGAATACTGCACACAGTTCTGGTGTCCTCAACATAAGAAGGACATGGAACTCTTGAAGCAAGTCCAAAGGAGGCCACAAAGTTGCTAAGAGTATTGGAGCATCTCCCCTGTGAAGACAGGTTGAGGAAGTTGGGGCTGTTCAGCCTGGAGAAGAGAAGGTTGAGTGGAGACCTCATAGCAACTTTTCAATATCTGAAGGGTCCACAAGGAGCATGAGAGGGACTCTGTGTTAGGAGCTGCAGTGACAGGACAAGGGGTAATGGGTTCAAACTGAAGGAAGGAATGTCTAGGTTGGATGTGAGAAAAAAGCTTTTTTTACTCTAAAGGTGGTGAGACATTGGCACAGGTTGCCCAGGGAGGCTGTGGCTGCCCCAGCCCTGGTGGTGTTCAAGGCCAGGCTGGATGAAACCTTGAGCAACCTGATCTAGTGAGGAGGTGTCTCTACCCATGGCAGGGGGGAGGGACTAGATGATCTCTAAGGTCCATTCCAGCCCCTAAATTCTCTGATAAGATTCTATGACACCTGGCTCAAGGCTTGCGACTGTAGTGCCTAGATATATAGAAACAACTTACTGTGATGCTGAGTACTGTGGTGCCTGGGGTTCCTTTCTAGTTTAGTACAATTTTTTACCAGGTGTCCATGATGATGGATTTTCCTAGCACTTGTACTATCCAATTTTATGTAAAGTCTGAAAATAAAGCTGTCAGAGAAGGCACCAAATCATGTTTATTTACAAGTACCTCAACTGGAACGAGCTTGTTATTTTCCAATTTTATCTCATCTCCATTTGGAAATATACAATTATAAAAATATCTTCAGTTCTCTACTCCTAGCAATAGGTGGCAGTAATGATATCTACATTTGTCTGGATGGCCAGTGGGCTCTGGAAACACTGTCAGGTTTAGCTTAGATAAATAGTCAAAGTAGATATTGTTATCCAAGGTTGAAGAAAATGACCTTTTTAAGGGCAGTAGTTCTATACCTAACCTATCACATTTCTGGGTATATATAGCCAGATACTAGTTGTCTTTGGCTAGGTTCAGCTCCTAAATTTGCATAGATGCTAAGTTAAAATAAAAATATTCAAGAGAGACTATTTCATTATATTGTTCTTTCTGAAGATCCAAAATTACTTTATCACAGAGGTAATTATATACTGCAACAGTAAGAAAAGTAGGCTAATATTTTTAAATGGTAGAAAAGCTAAAAAGATTTGTCCAAAGGAGAACATGAACCTGTACTTCGTCTCCTCTGTGTTCCAGTGTATAGTGTCTCCAAAACTGGGATTATGAAGTACTAGTACAGCCTTATAAACTGAGCTTTTATATAACAAAGCCCAAACTATGTTATCCAGGATTTGTCTTCTGGACACAGTAGTTCTTTTCCAAGCGAACATTTACCAGCACAAGGAACTTGCAGACAATCCAATGGTTAGTTTTCAATTTGCCTGAAGGACTCACAGTAATGACAAATGTGTCACTTCTTTTGTTAGAACTGCTTGACAGAGTTGATGCTAGACATGAGTACAGCACTTGGGACTTTCTTGTAGCTTTGAGGGGAACCTTGAACAACTGTCAACACTGTGAGGATGCCAAAACATCAGCACATTTCAAATAAAAGCTCTTTCAGCCAAATGCTTCTCCAGATCACATGGAGCAGTCATGCAGAATCACCATGTAGAAGTAATTTGTCGATAGTCTCACAACGATTCTGATCTTTTCTGTCTTGTAGAGTCAAGTATTGCTGAGACCTTTTGTGTGTCCAAGTACAAGGGTCATACCACTGTGTGTGAATCAGCTTTCAAGAACAGGTGACACCTCTGATAACCATGGGAGGTGCACGACTCATTAGCTGCTAACTGGAGTGTGGCATTTGGAATGAATTATTTGGTCCAGCAGGAAAGCACATACATTGCAATGGTGATGCTTCTTTCTGTGATACTGTGTAGAGAGCTTTTGACTAGGAGAATGTACTCAGTGTGAATTCTGTCAGCAATTGCAAGACTATCAGTCTCCTTCCAGTAAAAGGCATAGGCCCTATTCCAATTTTCACAGGCAGAAATCCATGTATGAAACCAAATGAGAGAACAAATTGATGACATTTGCCCTCTGCCTAAAGGCAAATCAGGAAAACATTGTTACTGATAAGCATGCTTGGCTTTATCTGCTGTAAGAAGCTAGCATCATAAGTGTGGTGTTTTGTAATGCCTGAAACTCATCTAGATGCTCCTTTGTTTTTCACTGCATGAAATATGGAATAGATGCATTCAGATGTATCACATCTTTGACAGTTTGCTCAGCTTATCAGACAAATTCAAAAAGACAATATACAGAATTCCAAGCACACAGGTGTGCTTGTCAGCCACTGTTCCTAGTGTGCAATTACTGTATAATATCCCTAAAATTTACCTAAAACCCTCTACCATCTTCTATAGCTAAAGGTTCATGGACAGCCTGTTAAAACAACAGTATCCACAATAATATTATCAAGTTATTTTACAGCTGTTTCCTTCATCTATACCATAGTACAACCAATTACAGCCAACAGACTGGCAACTAAATTATGGTTCAGCATGGTGGACTTCACGTGCAGGCCAGAAAGGGCGAAAACAACTTCCAAAGGTTTCAGGTTTTCAGCAAGTGCCTGGGCTCAATGCAGCACCGAAGCTTCCCATTAAGGAAATTTTCTCTTGATCCAAGTTCCAGCAGTACAGTGCAGCAGGGAAAGGGGCTGCAGACCAGCAAGCAGGAAACAACCATGTAAGGCTGATTGTTCACTGTGGTCTGAAACCCCAAATGTTAGGATGAATGTCAGATACCCCTCACCCTCACCACTGCCATCACATCCTGCTGGCGTGTGTCCATGACATAAGTATTAGAACCTTTATTCCTCAAATTAACCACATTGCATCCCCTAACATACACAACCAGGACACATCACCACGAGGAGGATGAATATGTTCCACAGTCAAGTGAGCTTTGATGTCCTGTGTATGCTTCCCCTTCTGAGTGGTTTTATAGGTTGAATGTATGCAAAGGTTAGCTGCAGTAGAGCAGGATGGAAGCTGCAGAGTCTACGCTTGAAAAGAAAATTATATTTGGTAAATGATTAAAAACCTGACCTGCTAGTACCTGAAAGCAACAGCTTTGAGTAGAATGTCCTGAGTAGCATGTCCCATGGCACACTCCTATGTTGAACTTCACCTATCTTGGAAAGAACGGTGATAAATTGCTTCTAAGAATATCTTTGGATGCTTTTAAGAAGGAGCATTTACAAACAAACTCACACAGCAATAAATATGTGTGTCACTGCAGATTACTGTTTAGGATAGATGAGGCACAACAGGCTACATTTGACCCAAACCACAACTCCTATCCCAATACACCACCCTTTTAAGAAGTTTCTTTATTCTAAAAGATGTCAACAACACATTGCTTGAAATCAAGCAGCCAAGTATTCCAACTCCTCTTGACGAATCTGGATAAGGAATTATACATTGGCAATATTGTTTGAGACCACAGACTGCAGTGCCAACATCCTGGTTACGATTACTTGGCAAGAATATAGCAGGAA
>NW_008678805.1:141895-172663 GCF_000695815.1 Acanthisitta chloris
CTGTGCAAGAATTTTATATTACAGTAACTACTTGCACTGAAATTATGATAAGGATTATTCTTGCTGCTTATCCAAGTGTAAATAGAGATGGGATTCTGGTCTCGTGTTAAGACACTTGGATTAAGTTCTACTATGAATTAGGCATCTGTATACCCATTTATAGTAAATGGATGTATAAGTGACATGGTCATTGGAGTGTAAAAGCCATTCAGATGACTGTCTATTTTTAGATGAGCTGAATAGCTTTATAGATTCTGTTGGCTGTGTTGAATACATATCCTCTTGTTTGGACAGACAACTAAAAATATATAGACTCCTGCATTTAGATCTTGGTGAACTGCGGACTACGTTTTTCAAAAATAAGAAAAATCCTCCATGCTGTGTGGAATTACGAAAACAACTGGGGATGTTCTCAAGTCAAATAATGGTAAGGTGTTATCACAGAAGCACAGGCAGGTGTTTAAGCCTCTTGCAGGAGTCACACTTCTGGTGCTCACTGTCTTGTTTGACGTCATCTCACACCATGAGCAATGCAATCCTTCATACATGATAAATTGTGCTGTAGTTGAAACACCTTGCACACAAGAATTTTTTTAGTTTCTGCCATCAAATAAAACATCCTCCTCATTTGCAGCATGAAAACCTCTGAGGGTCTGTATCGTCTTCTGCCTGTGTGAGGTTTAGAGAGACATGTCTGCAGAAAGAACCCAGGGGTTCCTTGCTTCCCTCCAGACAGGTGGACTTTACAAGCCTAGTTGTTTGTGGCATCCAGGGAACCTGGCACTGCCACACAGAGCTGCTTTTGTAGAACTGGTGCCACGTTTCATCTCAGGCAGATAACATCTTGTCTGACGTAAAGAACCTGGTACCCAAGTGCTGGAGGGAAGAGAGGCAATGACTGAACACTACCATTCTCCTCACTGTCTGAAGAGTTACAGTGGTCTGGTGTATATGTCATCTCAACAACTAAGTCTTAATAATGCCATTTCTCAGCTTTAGATCTCATATGATATTCCTTTTTGACACTATTTATTCCAAAAGCAAATATTAAATGATGATGGATAAAAGACTGTTTGCTGGAAATGTACTGCCTTAAGTATACGCTCATAGTTCTTAGTTTCAGCAGTAAAGGTACTCTGGGACTCAAGGAAATAAGCTGATACTTTAATTAGTGTTCAACTCTCTTTATATCTGTAAGTGCATGTGTTTGCATTGGGGTGCATCTGTGGAGCATTTTGGTGGCTAAGGAGATTTGCAGAAGGGAGTTGAAGGAGCACCACAAGGGGAAAATTCTGCAGCATCTCAAATTAAGAGGCAAACTGTGATTCTCTGTAGGTTTTAAAGGCAGAACTCTAGATAACTAATACATTTAATGAGCATAAAAGTTGAGAAATGCAGCATTCTGGCAATAGGTTTTCCACTCAGCAAGTCTTGCTAAGTGCCTACATTAGTAATTGTTATTGATTATTGACAATAACATTAATTATTGTTTATTGACTTGCATTCAAAATAAACCTCTGACACTCGTTGAGTAGTCCTAGTAAAAGCATATCTTAATTGCTGTAGCAACTTGAGAGAGCAACATAGCAAATCTAAAACTGCATTTCCCCACATCATCACCTTTCCTAGGAATGCACAGAGAGATTAATTTTTATGCCAGCATGTTAATTCTTATCTGCAGAGCTCTGAGCAGAGGTTTTCACAGCTGGTGAATAAAGCTCTTTGACCCCAACAATGATGAAAAGAGACATATTCAAAACCACTCAACCTTACTCCTCTGATCTGGAATTCACATACCATCAAACCCTATTTCCTCTGTTGCTGCACCCCTGACTTGATGGTGTCTCTCTCCCATGTTGACTTTTGCTGGTCACTCCTGATTTTGGCTTTTGGGGTCTGTCCCTTTTCACAGCAGTTTTCCCTTGCCCACATCCTACCCCACACTTTGCACTCCCTGGTCTCTTCTTCAGCCCACCTAGTCCCTCCTCTCTGGACATCTCCACTGCACTTGATGCGGGGAAATTATGTCCTTTGTCTTCTTGGTATCCTCAAATCCATCTATCCTACCACCAATTTCTCTTTTTATTGCTACAGGCAAAGGATAGCTGCCCAGCTGGCTGAAAAGATCAGCTGTGTTCACTGAAGGTTCAAATTGTGGACTCATGGCCAGGCATTTAGAGCTCAGTGTAAGACTGTCCAACCAGTTTATTTTCCTGACATCGTTAAAAAATTGACACCTTCTGTAACTTTATTTTCCTTGTGGTGTGTTTTTACCATTCATTAATTCTTTTAGTATTCCAATTCCACCAAGCATCATCTGACATTGAATTATAGCAACTACAGAAAGAGAGATGAGTGGATTTTTTGCTAAAAATTAATGAAGTTTAAAGGCTGAATAAAGCCAGAGGAAAAGCATGGTTTGAATCTCAAAATGCTTGCAGTCTGAAATAAATCTGATATCGGAGTGAAGACAGTACCTGAGAATAGAAAGAGGGCCCTCAGCTTTATCATAAACCCCCCATATTCATCTTCTAAAGTACCTGTATCCATAATTACAACCCAAAGCCTAAACAAAAAGTGTGAAATGTGCTAAGAATATCACTGAAATAGACCATGAGACTGTAACATGATTAGACACAGAATAGTCACTCACTGTGAAAGGGAAAAGAAAAAGAGAAGCTCCAGCTTTGCATTGTTTATTTACTAGACTAGAAAGGAACTCTTTTGCATTCAGAACAATACCAAAGTTTCATGTTTTCAATGAGATGAAGAGATTAATGCCTCAATCAAAACTAGTAGCCACTGGAGAGAGGTTATTTCTCATTCTTGTTAGTCAGACTGTAGATATTATTTTGATCATCATTGTAAAGAATGACCAAACTCATAACCCAATTTAATACATTTCATTTCACTGAATGTGTGCTGCCTACCAAGTGCTGGTCCCAACTTGCAAGGTTCCAGTTTTACATCATATTTTAATGTCTTTCACTGCTGACAGCAGTTCTGAACGTGCAAGAGCACCACAGCTGTTGAATTGCAGGCTTGCCTTGTCTCCTCTGCTGCAGAAAAGTGCAATTATTGCCACCAGGTCAGTAGGAAATTCCCCTGGATAAATGTAAGCTCTGCATGCACACGTTGGGGGAAGCAGAGGTTCATCAGTAGGACAGAGTGTCACACAGCATCAAAGCTTTGAGCTGCTGTGCTTTTTCCTCTGTAAAATCCATCTGGGGGAGTTGGGACAGGATCTTACAGAGGATATAGGAATGCTTGAAAATAACCTTGAGGGAATGCCCTGAGGAGCTCCCAAAAAGGGATACAAATGCATGAGAAATGAAAAATGAGAAAGCAACATCAGCATAACAAATCTGAGGGCAATCTGTATCTTAACTGCAGTCCCTGCCCACAAGATGATTTATTTTGAGAGAAGAAACTCTGTCAGTGACGACTTCTACAACTCCCACTCTTTCTCATCCCTCCATATATCTGCAAAGTCAAAAACTGTACAAAGGGGACCACATCTCACCTGAAATACTGAAGCTGTACTGAAAGCTGCTGAATGCATTTCCAAGGCATGAAAGAAGCTTCACATGCAATATCAGTTAATGAAATGCCTTCCCTCACTCCATGCACAATTCATTCAACTCCTGAGGTACAGAAGACTACTACAGGCATGAGGAAATCAAGTAAATTTGCACTTTTTTCTAAAGTCTTTGTTATTTTGCCTTACATTGTAAGGAAATCTCCAAGGGTATGATAGAATACCTAATGTATGTGTTGATCATCCAAGCTGGAGAAAATGTTGCCACCATTGCAGCAGAAACAGGAGAAAAAAAGCAATTGTCCATATGCTACTCTTGGCTTACACTTTGCTCAGCATGAAATAGAGAGTCTTTTTCCACATTCCCTTTCCCCATCTACATACTTTAATCAAAGATCTTTAATTTCTTCACTGACTACAAACAAAAAATATGACTCAAACACACTGCATGCAAATCTGCCACCTCAATGGAGAGAATATGTCTGGGCACAGTCATGGTGCTGTGAAATTTCTAAGGCACAAACATATCAGAATACTTGTAACATTGACAACAAAGCTTTGGGAAAAGAATGGATTAATGCTGTATCAGAGAGGGCTAGCTCTTGTTCTCTCTCCTCTTAGTTAGGGCTGCACTTCATTGCTCATTTAATCTCCCTGGTTCAGCCTTTTCTCCAGTCCCAGCTGCACAGGGAGGTTGGGGCAGGGTCTAGAGAGTCACAAAACCAGGCAATGCCACACGAGACAGGCAATTAATCCTGTGGATAGTCTTATGCCTGTCTAGAAGAAGTGCATAATCATTTTAAATGCTCAGTAAAAATTATATAATTGTAATTATTAATACTCTTGATTACTCTGTTTGGAATTCCAACACTGATATGCTATTAATATGGTGGTCTTTGCTAGCACACATCAGCTGGGAGCAGATGCCTATACTAAAACCACTTGAAGCTTTAAAGCAACACTGAGAAATTTGTTTCTGTGAGAGAAAGATAGCTCTGATAACACACTGCTTCGGACTCAAAGAATCTAGCAATATACTGAAGCAGAAAACTAGCATAAACCAGATCAGATTTGTGGATGGAGATCTGAGATAATCTTGAATATAAAGCTCTGCTTCAATTCTGTCAGCATCTCCTGCTTCAGTGTCTGAATATATAAAAAGTGATTCATGATCAAAATTTTAATATTGAAGAGTGAGGGAAGGAAGGAAACAAACCATTTAATTTCATTATCCATCAATAGGATGCTAAATTGTGGAGATGAGGGATATGTTGCATTTTAATAAATATCATGTGCCTAAAAGACTTAGATAAATACTTGTATAAAACTTCTCTTCCTAAAGGGTAGGTTAATATAAAGGCATTATTAAAGAAAATCAAAAGGAGATGAAAACCAGGAACAGAGAGAGGTGATGGGAGCTGATTTAGGAGTGGGTGCACTCTGCAGGAAGGAGAAGCAATTTGGAGAAAAGCCATTCTAACCCCAGAACAAATGCAAAGATGAGCTTTAAGAAAACCCTCTGGAAGACAGATGTAGATAAAAAAGCCAACACTCCCTGCCTTAGAGTCTGGAAAGTGGGAAATGCAGACCATGGAACTGGCAAACTGGTGCATAATATCCACATGGACAGAACAGTGTGCTGAGCTGAGGTATCTGAGGACTTACTGGGTGGTGGTTTTTCAGACTCACTGCAACAGCAAGATCTATAGCAAGGTGGTCCCCTAGTAGCTTTTTGTTGCCCGTTTTCAAAAAGATATGTACCTCCTGATGTGACAGAGTCTGACTATGCCTAGATCCCAGTTTCTCTACACTGTCCCCTGTTCCTCTATACTTAGTTGTGGACAGCATGAGGTGCTGATTCCCTCTGTGGAAATGCTTTATCTTGCTCCAAGGGAACTGTATTTTCAGGTACTGAGGAGTATGGAGCTACAACTAGTAGGAGCAAGACATGTATAAGTCCACAATGCCCTAGGCATGGCATTGTGATTTGAGAGTTTTAGAAAAATAGCAAGATTTCTCAGGTTTATTTTGTCGTTTGCAGCTAAAGGATAGTGAGGTGAGGAAGGATTCAGGGAAACCTGTGAATCAGTGTGTAAACATTACAATTCAGATAAAATGGTTTGAAATTGTTTCTAGAAGAATTAGTAACTTTTTCTCCTAGATGTATGTCATGCACTCTATGTCTAGTTCATATCTTCACTTGTCTGGGTGTCTGTTTTTAGACAGAGAAGCAATCAATAAGAAAACCAACTATTGTACAGTGCATAGCATAAACACACACTTGGGATGGCCTTGATTTAGGTTTGTCACCTAATACAAGATAGTTGGCCAAACTCAGTCAGTAAGTCACATCTTCCATCTCCTAACATTGACCAGAAACTTAAATTTTAAATGATCTAGGGCTTGTGAGATGAGTTTTCCTTGGCTAAACAAAATATTTCATGTAAGCACAACCTTCACAGTAATGAGAAGAAGGAAGATGAGAGAAAGGGCCAAGGGGTGTCTCCATCTCCTCACCTGAAAACTGTAAGGAAACAAGTAACCCCCTGCTGACATCAAGGAGGATCTCACAGCAGGAGGGTATGGAAGGATTGAGGGTATGGAAGGATTGAGGGTATGGTGAAGGGTTTCTGATATTTCACCTGGGCGATGAAGGGAGAGGGCATTATGCCCACACTAAAAGATTATATCTGTGACAGAAACTGGAGCACCTGATGGAGCATCATGCAGCTCTGAGTGTTCCTTGTGTCTCTTTCTCAATACGGACAGGTCTACTTAATTAGTAATTTAGTCTTTGTATATGGAACTCTCAGTATGTTTCAAAACCAAATTAATTTATTTGCAGTACACCATCTAGTATATCAAATAACTTTTTCTGTAGCTAAACAGAAGTATAATTAATTTGTTCTTGTAGGTAGAGAACTCCATTCAGAAGTTGAAAGGCTTGTTCTCTGCATATTCATATCTTGTGATATCTAATTCTTTTTTCAAGGACGTGACTGAAATGTAAATACCTTTTGTGCCTAGAATTTGTGAATCATTTTCTTTTTCTGATCAGTGCTGGTTCATAAGCATTCAGCAGGTTTTCTGGGCTTTGTGATTTGCCTGGTGTTTCTTTTTTGGCTGGTTTTGTGATGTTTTCTAATTTGCTTCTCTTACGTAACTCATTGCTCAGTTCCTGCAATTTGTCCTTGGAAATAATGTGGGCTTGCACTTGTTTAAAGAACATAATACAATGCCATGGAAGAGACATGGGAAGACAAATGAAAAAAATTCAATGGACAGACCTCTTGACCTGCCATGATCTATCGTTCTGCTTATGACCAGTAGTCATATTATGGTTATTTTTTTTCCCTGTTTCATCTACTTCAGACCCCACTACATTTTCTTCTTCATCTGCACACACTTACCAGCAAGAAAAAGATTACTAGTATGTGAGCAGAAATCTGTGAGAAACTGTGTTCTTTTAATATGAGCTAAATCTCAGGTTGGCACTATTCTGCCTGTGACACCTGTGAAAAACAACAAAGAGGAGATTTTCCATTTTCAAATAATTTTCAAACCTATCTGCTGCTCACATACTAAATAGACAATGCTATGAAGGGAACATTCTGAAGTAGAATTTGTTCTTTTGCTGTATGATGCCACAAGTGAGACTGGGAAGGCCCATTTGAAAGACGAGTCTAATCATATAGATGTATTATCTTACTTCACCAGACTGCTGGACATCTTAAAAGGCTAAATGGTAATGAACAAACAGTTCCAGTGCTGAACAAAGGGTACATCTTGTCTAGCTGGTAGGAGTGAGACACCCTTACTCTGCAGTGCCTGGCAGAGGAAATGCAATGCTCGATTTGTCACCATTTTCCATTAGCTTTTGCCCACTCTGCACTGCTGCTGAGTTACTCAGAGCTGGAATAGCTCCCGGTGTTACTCTCCACTGGAAACAGAACTTGCAGGATTGGAAACCAGAGTGGTGATCACAGTAGCCACACAGCACAAACCCACCAAGCTGGACTGATTCCAGCAATACAACCAAAAATTTTTATTTGTGCTTATATATGTGCACGTACACATACAAATGGTTTTGCATTAAAACTCCCACTGAAATAAAAGTGTCCTGGGCACACAGAGCAAACAGCTAGTCCAGTATCCTAAAATTGTTCTGGAAGGTTACTGCAATTTCCTTTCCAGACATCTGCCACATCCAGCCTCCTTTCTAAGCAGATGAAAACCAATGGGGCCAAATGATGATGAAAAGTTCTAAGGGCAATGCAGTTAACACTTGCCCCTTTAGAAAGAGAAAATGTGAATTTTTTCAGCATGAGCATGTTACTAGGGCAGCAGCCACAGCACCACAAGGCCCATGCTCCTCCCAGCCAATGTTCTAGCTGCAAGAGCATCCTGGAAGAGACACCACTGGAGCTACTGCTGGAAGAACTGGCTGAATAGAAATGGGCTGCCTACTCTGGGGAGGAAGCAGGTGGGTTTCTTGAAATGTAGGAACAGCCACATTTGTGAAAGGAAGAAGTTGAGTTACTCATGACTGAAATAAGTTTATTCAGCCCTCAATGGGAAAACTTTTGCCCAACATTATTCACTGGCATTATACAACCAGTTCTGGAAAGAATGTGTTTAGTCATACCATCTTGAAGCAGCAGAATGCCAGATTTGATCCATCATTTGAGAATGTGTGAGACTATGTATATTGTCAGAAGCCTTTCTGTGTGTACTGGGATCCGAGGGTCTATAATAAACACAGCTCTTTCAGCTTTTGAAGAATTATTTTTTCATGTAAGAAATGTGGATAAAATAAAATTATAGCAGGGCTGTGAGAAAATAAGGTTTTGTGATGTAGCAATTATCTGTGACCAACAATCTCGACATTAAGTTAGCTGTTGCGTAAGTTAAGTAAATAATTTGCCCCAAATAATCTTCTAATAATAGCTTGAAACTTAGAGCTTTTCTTTTTGAAGTTTTTATAGTTCTGGCTGAACAGCTATGTAAATGCAAACATTTACAATAGAGCTGCAAGACACAGTCCAGCATTCATTATTGTGCCATAATAAATCCACTGTTGCAGGATTGTGCATGACAAATACGGATTTTATACACAAGGATGTGATTAATAAAATGACAAGTTTCATAACTACACCAGAACAGTGGTGGGGTTTACAATATTTATGGCTAAATTTGTCCCTGCAGTAACAATTGTTCTGTTGCTGAAATGATTGCCACATTCAAAGTGCACACCACTAACCACATCAGCAAACACACAGGCATTGCAAGGCATCTCCAAGGGGAACTGGCATACTACTGATCTCTACACTTCTGCCTCCATTCATACATGCCTGATAATTCCTGTCCCTTTCATTACCACTTCTTTTTGTAGCAAACTCCTGGGGCCACAGGTTAATCTAGAAAACCCCATTCTGGCATGTTGCTGGATGCAAGAGTAATGGAAACCTGAACACATTTCATACACATCTATAAATATTAGGAGGAGTTAAGCACCTGATTCACACATCATATATTCAGCTCTTTATAATACTGCAATTTGAAAATCCACTTTCCCAGTCTGATGAATCATTCAACTATTCTTTCTCTGTAGCCCAGACAAAATTTAGCAGGGGGCTCTCTCAATGATTCTCTGACTCACTAACCTTTTTTTCCTATTTTGCTGCCAATGCATTCATTTGAAAATGAAAGATCTAATATGGTTTTATAGGTTAACATGTGAATGCTGACTGGAAGCACTTGGTCACAATGATATTGCTGAGGTCTGCTACCAGAAAGTATAAACACCAGCCAGCACACTGATTTCATCTCTGAACAACATAGTGTGTTTGCAATGATAAAATAATGGCTAGATGTCTCCTCACTATGCATCACTGCTGGTTCTGCTTCTGAACCAATTTAAGTCAGCATTGCACTCTTGGTGCAACATGCTCCATAGATTTAAGGCAGCTGAAAATTTGTCCCACGGATTGCTGTTCCAGGTGATGGTGAGATAGAGGGCAGAATGTTCTGGGACTCACCTGGCTAAATAATGTGTTCATTGGCATGTGGATCATTTGGGATTTTATTGTAATTGGTGGAAAAATGAGAGGCAAAATGCTCCTCATGCTGCAGTTGGGTGACTTGGGCAGTAAGCAGTGGAGTGAGACATGCTCAGATCTCAGGTCTGCCAGCTTCATAATAACTATCTCTTCTATACCACAGCATAGTCCTGAACTGGATTCTTTATGCCCTAAACCACAATCCTAGCTAATCAGCCAGTGAGACCTGTATTTTGACACATCTGTTTTTGTCAAAGCTTCTGGTGTAGAGGGAAAACAAAAACCAAACCCCAGAACTTGCCCCCAAACGGAGCCACCAACCAGCTCCAGACCCCCATGCCTTCCCCTGCCTCAGTGCAAATCAGGTGTTGAAACCACTACAACTTGTGCAAAATAGCAAGTTAAGTCAAGTGCTTGCTCATCATGATTAAGTAATACAGAAGAACTCAAAGTGTCTTGCCCAATTTCATAGTGGGACCATGACAAGGCAGAGCTCACAAAAAACTATGAACAACCACAAATACTTCAATCCAGACCATCCTTTCAAGACTTCTGACACCTTTTGCAGGCTTTTCTGCGAAACATTTTTAAGCCACAGACATCTTGCCAAATACAAGTTTTGATCACAAACTGGATTCCCTCATTAAAGTTTTGCCGGTCTATTAGAATAAAATGTCTCATCATTAAAATGAGGGTGATAAAAAGGCTCCCCAATTTGATTTTTACCAAGAACATTCCTTAAGGCATTAGAAACAAAGGTCAGCTGAAATCCTGAGCTCTGCTTTTAATATAGTCACTGAGAAAGGAAAATTTAAGTAAAGTGCATGGACATGTACTAAAGTAATAGCAATGTGCTAAAGGTATAAAAGTTCAGAATCTACTTGCAATATTTGCTAGAGTTTCAATTGCAAGCAAAACAAGTGTTGCAACGTTTGTTTGAATTTTGTCTCATGCAGTTTCAGTGGTACAGAACACACACCTACCATTGCATCTCTGATCAGAGATGTCATGCACATCATCCCTCTGCAGAAAGTCAGATCATACTTTTTATTGGATCTGTATTGCAAAATCATGAGGCAGCTCTGGTAGGTTGATGGGATGACAACTCTCAATGAATATATTTGAAGGAACTTGTTTATACTAGACACAGAAAGATCTATGGCACAGCTTACTTTAGTTTGGCCTCTGAAAGTCACATCCAGCTTTGATAACACAAAGCCATATCTTTTTGTATTCAAACCACTGTAAATTAGGAAGGATAATCCTGAATTTAGCACAAAATGTGTAAAAATAAGGCTCAAACCCATAATTTTATAATTTCACAGTTGCTGTGTTAACATAAAAAGAGAAGTTATCCCTGCTGCTTCAGTTAAATGTCAAAATATGGAAGGAAAAGAAACCCTGATTTTGACACTTTTTTTTTAAATGAATACTGTTTGCCACTGTAAGGCAGGAAAAATAACAAATTGTTGCAATATAAAAAGTCTAAAAAAGAGGCACCGTCTATCATTACTCCAATTGATTTGCACTCTGGTTTCCCCACCTCTCTTCCTCCTGACCTTCGTGCAGATTCTGCAAGTAAATAAATTATGCTCAGCCTTTTCTTCCATGACCATTCCTAGATATTGTGTGAAGCTGTTGTACTGGATTACAGTGTTCTGGTGTTCAGGAACATTGGGGCATTGGAGAATTAAAAAGATTTATGCTCTTATGGGTTGTATTTAATGCTTAAAGACCACAGTGACAAACATACATCATAGTATGAGAACAGAACAAGAAAAAAGTAGTATGAGAAGGATACAAGGCTACTGAATTGCTGTAGAGAGAAAGAAAACACTTTAAAAATACTTTTCAGAGCTAAATTCCACCCTTGTATAGCAATGGAAGCTTTTCAGAGGTTTTGAATAAACAGAACCTTGTGATCAGATATGTGATTAAACTTCTCTGCTCTGCCAAAAGCAAGTAGCCCATCCCTCCAGTGGACTCCACTCACCTGTGAATGATGTGGTACCTCTGCAAATAATCCAAGGAAAGTGCCAGCTCACAAATGTACAGCTTAACAGTTCCTTCATTAAAGTGGACATTCTGCTGCAAATGGTAACGTAGGTCACCTCCAAGTAAGAGATCAACCACCATGAACATGTCTTCTTCATCTTGAAAGGAATACCTGGAAGAAAGAGTTACAGCTGAGATCTCAGGGTTCACGATGCAGTCACAGCTGTGCCCTGGGGTGGCTCTCATTAGGTAGATCTGTTCTTGGTAAATCCATGATTTGCTCAGAAAGCATACACAAAAAGGCATTCTCACTGCTGTGATCCAGTCCTGAAACCAAACTTTGGTTGTGATGTGACTCTGCATGTTCAAGTGTTGAGATTTACCACTCAGCTGCTCTCTCATTCTCCCTTCCCCCAGTTGGCTGGGGAGGAGAAACAGAAAAAAAAAGTAAAAAAATTGTAGGTTGAGATAACAACTTGAAACAATATCAAATATAATAATTGTACTAATGTTAATAACAGTAAGAATAGTTGTCATGACAAGGAGAAAGAGAGAGAAATAAAACCCAAGAAAAACAAGTGATGCACAATACCACTGCTCACCACCCCCTGACCAATCCCAAGCCTGTCCCCTGTAGTGATCAGCCCTTCCTGTCCAAATCCCCCCAAGGTTCTATACTGAGCACGATGGTCTATGGTGTGGAATATCTCTTTTGCCAGTTTGAGTCAGCTGTGCCAGCCACACTCCCTCCTGGTTTCTTGTGCAGCTCATGGCAGAGCATGAACCACTGAGAAGACCTTGCCTTAGGGTAAGCAATACTGAGCAACAGCCAAAACATCACTGTGCTATCAATGTTATTGTCATATTGAAGTCAAACACACAGCACTGTTTAACTAAGATGAAAATGAATTTTATCCCAGCTGAAACCAGGATATGAAGGCAAGCAGAGCTTTAACTGGTGTCATACTACAGTCTTATTTTTACCATAGGTAACACCTGAATGTTTATAGAACAGCATTTAAAATACATTTCAGGTTTTTACATTTTTCAGTAACTCATTCTGTTGACAAAACGGCTTAGAAAATAATAGCAATAAAATGGAAGGCCTTGAAACACCCTTGGTATTCACACACATACAGCTGTAGTTCAGGGCCTATGGAAAGTATCCTGGCAGTATTGAGAGCTGTTGTCCCAGGGGTATTTTCCAGATTCAATAAATATACACAATGTTCTATTAGCTGAGTATTTTTTACAGCTTGCAGTGTAGCTCCAAATTCAATAAGAAATAAAACTGTAATTTTACTGCCTAACAATGCAATTTTTTTTTCAGTCAGCAACTTATAAAATGACAGAGTCTTCATGGTTACTGACTGAGCTCTTCTGGACTCTTTCACTGCTGAATCCTCTGAGGACCAAATTCTCATCTGATTTAAATCCTGTAAATCCAAAGGTGTAGCCAGCCAATGTATAGTGTATACTCACATATATAGTGCTTGGTCGAGCAGGAATTTTCATGTGTTTCTCCTTACCTTGGCTATGCTGCCATTACATTCTTTATTTCTGGTCTGTGTAAACTGACAGAAACTCTCTGGAATTCATTTCTGAATGGAACTGTCTAAGATACAGAGTTTTAGTTTTCCCAAATGGGGAAGAGTGAATACCTTATTTCTAATGCCAACTCACCCTTTCCTTAGAAATTGTTTGAGAATTAATTTTGAGGTGAAGTGATATTATCTTATACCACTTGTGGATATGAACTGCTGAGAGATGATCCGCAATGATAGTGCCTCTTCCAGCACCTATTCTCCCATGAGCTGTGTAATATATGTTGCCTACAGATGTGATTCAGTTCTCTTGAACCATAAAATTTATGCTACGGAAATGAAAAAGAGTGGGCTTCCAGAAAACCTGTGCCCACCCTCCCCCCAAAGGCAGAAAAGTCTATATTAGATTATTTTAATTGACAGTTACGTACGGTTTCACTTTCTTTCCCAGGCTTGCACTTACTGAAACGAGGCACTGCTTAGGGGTTGTCACAGATGGTTTGTTTTGAATTTAAATGCTTGCTATTCTTTCTGAACACAGTTCTGAGAAATGAGTGTCTCTAGGTACTCTGCTTTCCTGTTGCATTTCTGTATGACTGCCAAATGCCAGGAGGGGAAAGTCATTTTATTTGCATTAAGCTTGCTCCTCAGTAAGTCAAACCTCTGAAGCAAAATGGTAAAGTAGGTGGCACATGGTGTCTGCTTACCTCCAGAGATGCAGAATTTCATAACACACAGACACACATGGTAAAAAAACAGAAGGCTTTGATTATACTCAAATTACTCCAAATGCTGTGCGTTACTGAGCCTGGAGCAATTGCCAAAGCAAGGCTGAAATAGGTAGTTATGCTTTAGACTCTTTTTTTTTCTTTTTCTGACACTGCTGTTATTTTAAGTGAAGAAGTTGGAGGATTGAGCAGAGAATCATCATAGAATGGCTTGGGTTGGAAGGGATTTTAAGATCCTCGATTTCCAACCCCCCTGCTGTGGGCAGAGACACCTTCCACTAGCCCAGGTTGCTCAAAGCCCCATCCAACCTGGCCCTGAACACTCGAAAGGATGGGCCAGCCACAGCTTCTCTGGGCAACCTGTTGCCTCCACACCCTATGAGACATGTTAATTTTTTCCTTCAGTTACTGCGTGAGTAAAGTGCAGATTTTGTCTGGTTCATTTTTATATTAAAAGAGAAAATCCAAAATGAAAGTTGCAGATTGAAAACTCCACTTAAATGATAAGTGAAATACTGTGTATAGTCTGGGACAAGAGAGCACAGCTGGTGTCTAAAATCATATGACTACATGTCACTAGAAATGGTTCTGACTCAACTCTGTTCTTGAGATATAAATGTTCTGTCATTTTTTTCAGTGGTTCAGCCATCATAAGGCAGAGGGTGAAGGCAGGGTAAAAGAGTGAACTTGCTTTTAAATTCAATTATTATTCCCTTTTGGGGCAAAATTATAAGTGTGTCTCAAAGTGTAGCCACGAATGTTCAGTCTAGATAAAAGACTCATCAGAACTATCCAGAAATAAACGGGAAGTCTTGTTCACATCCAGGTGAATTGCTAACACTAGGTGGAACTGGATTTTCACTCCAAGCATGTATTTCTGTTGATGCACTCTTGTTTCCTGGGCTTAAGAGTGGGGAGTGGTG
Organism: Acanthisitta chloris; assembly: GCF_000695815.1. Lineage (NCBI taxonomy): Eukaryota > Metazoa > Chordata > Aves > Passeriformes > Acanthisittidae > Acanthisitta > Acanthisitta chloris. The sequence goes on from NW_008678805.1 coordinate 156,683, forward strand.
GTCCTTTGTCACCTCCCAGGCAAGCTTTTTGTGCATCTGCAATTTTTTTATGATTCAGAAAGTTGAACTGGAAAGACCTGTTACTCTGTCCCATTTCATTACATCAGGAATTAATGCTCTTTGCATAGAAGACCATATCTACAGCCAGGTGTGGAGAGTTGCTTGCTAGTTCTACTCACACTCCATAACAATGTTAACCACACAATATCAGGTTAGACAGCTTGGAAGTCATCAGAGAGCAGATGTTCAGGGAGGAGCAAAGAACACTATGGCCATAAATAAAGCTTTCCTCCTGGGCTCAACCAACCTCCACCCATTTACTGCCCTGGGACTCTCAGGGACTTTGGCACCTCTTGGAATCCAGGCTGGGATGACAACAGATGGGTTTCGTTCAGGTTCTGTCAAATTTGTTACTCTTGCTTCTATGCCCTGCCTCTCAGGTGAACATACTCAGCGCAATCCCTATGGACAGCACTGCAAGGCTTCCAGAAGTGACGGTACCTTTAGAACAAAAGTGTTTTGAACAAACAGACCAAAAAAAAACCCACCAAAAAACCACATCACCTAAACTAAGCTTGAAGATATTCAAAAGGTGTGGCTAATATCTGCACCCAGCAGCCTTCCTGCACGAGACACTTTTCAGATTTGGCTGGACCAACCTTGTCTAGACAATGATTTGCCAAGTAAGGTTAGACCAGAAAATGCTTGAGGTCCTTTCCAACCTGGTATTCTATGATTCTGTGATCTGGCATGACTTGTGAGTGGAACATGGGACAGTTTTATTTAGATGTTGAAGGTAGATGGCACACACCAAGACACAGCTGTTGAGAAGCTCCTTATATGCTCTATGACGTTCTGCTCTTTCACTCAGAGCCAGATTTTCCTTTCAGTTGTACTGGTATGTGACTGTGGTAACTCTCTTGATCCTATCAGAAGTGTTGTGTGTACTGATGTAGTTAAGACATAAACTGTATAGGCACAGCTTGAAAAACAGGTATCACAGATGGACATGTTCAGTATATCAACAGACTTTTTCATCCACTCTAAATTCTATCATGCCTGACACACATCATTATGCTGATCTTACACCAATCATCATGGCTAATGGCGTTTCCCCTGCACAGTCAATCTAGTCATGTCAAACCTGCATGGACAGTGTTTATCTGGATCAGACCATGGTGAGATTAAAGGTGTTACAAGGTCATTCCAAGATATTTTCTGGAGGGTAAAGCAGTTAATCCCAGTGAAATTATGTGCCTGCGACCTAGATGAGAGCTTGGGCACGGCAAACAGCAGAAGGACTCTGGAGCTAATGGACACTCCACTAAGTAGATCCTGCAGCTACCAGTTTCTAAGCTATTAGATGCAGGGCAGGAGTTTCTCCAAGTCCTGCTGTGCAGATGAGTACCAAATGGTGTTGTTCCTCCTCTGCATTAAGGACTCACAGGATTTCATGCACCAACTTTGATCAGTTTGGTTTCTCACGGTCACAAGCAATATAGTCCTAGGTCTCTCTCCCTTACACAAATCCAGTATCCTTTCTTTGCATAAGAAATGAAATATTACCTTTAGCTTCTTGCTTTTTCAATACCTTGAGAAATAAGAGCTTTTGATTTATTGGTCTAGGAATTGAAATTGCCAAGTGAAATACTGGCCACAGGAAAAGGTCTCTTTGAATATGTTGCTGCAGGTTGGGGAGGGGCTGGTGTCAAATCAGCCCAGTGGAGATCAGTTTTTGTGCAAACACTGTAATTTTGCTTCTGTAAGCTTCTTAGCTGCTCAAAGACAAATTGCATACAAAAGGGCTGATTGGTTTTTGAAGTAAACTTAGAAGTTGTTTGGGATTTTTATGCTAACCAGGTAACTGAGAAATACCTACTGCAGGAATTGTAGCATTGTTACTTATATTGAATACTAATTGATTGATATTGAATAGTAATAATACATTACTAACTTACTCTAAAGATGAAATTTTAATCCTTGAAATGAAAGAGTAAATGACTTGGAGAAATTTTTTCTGTTTGTTTCTTAAGTAGTGTCAAGACCCATTTATAGGAAAACTATTCTAATGACAGACCCAGATTCTGCTTTCCTCTTGGTTGAAGAAAAGTTTTAATGCATTAGAATCATCTTTCTCCAAATTAAGATAAAATGATAATGCCCATCGCAACAGCAAATTGGATTTTTGATTATCTTCAAACTGGAAGATAAACTACCATCAAACACAATCCTCCATGGAAACAAATTTAAACAAAGCACTCTTTGAATAATTTATATCTGTTTTCATATTTATATCTGTATATATTTGTTTTAGTAGTATCAAATGTCTCTACTTATATCGTATTTGCACCTATTATTTGTATCTCTGTCTCTTCATAAAATCAGTTACAGATGAATTATGAAGATAATTTCCCCCTTTTCATTCCTCCTTTTTAGTTAACTGGGGTAATTTTTCATTGAAATCCTCCCAGATGAGGTCCCCACTATCCAGATTTCTTGTTTCATATGTATTACCTGGGGAAAAGGACATCATGATGGATATTTTATATATGACTTAAATTAAAGAGTAAAAACACATTACAAAAATGTCATCATTAAGTGCAAACCAGACTTCATTAACCTGAGGTAATCAGTTAAAGCAAGATATGCTCAGCTCAGACACTCAGATAACATCTCTGCTCTCTACCAAATATGACAAATGATTGATCCTTGGTATCTCTTAATGATAGATTTAAAGAAGGATCATTTTCCAGTTTTCCCCTATAGCATTAAAGGGGCGTGGCAATCTTTTCAGTGACATAAAGCCCCCACTAGTGAATGTAGATTTTCCCAGTGTAGATGTGGATATCTGTGCTGGAGTGCAACCTAAATGATTTTCTGATTCTGTGATACTGCAGAAGTGTAGCACAGATTTTTTGTTCTTATTCATGTGAATGAAGCAAACAGCTGAACAAAAAAATAAACCAAAACAACAAAAAAAAGGCAAAAAATAATTTATAGTCTGTATGTAGCTTGTGACAAGAAATATGCTTTAGGTAGTAGGAAAATACAAACAGATGTTGCATGAATATATAGAAAAAATCAATAGCAAAATGAATAAAACCTCACCATTTGAGCCTCTAAATCTAAGGAATTTTCTGCTTGGCATTTGTAAAATAGGATGCTAAAAACTAACAAAATTAGCAACATTTATATGCTATAGTTTACACCATATAGAAATGTTTGGTTGCTAAAGAAAAATTAAACCTGCACCTTAAAATGTCATATGTGGCATAGCATTCCATACTTATAATTCAAAGGCATTGCCAATTAATTTATGAGTTTATAGGCAACTTCCATCATCATTATGTACAGGTAATGCATTATCCTGCAATTAAGAAGATTCTGCTGTAATGTCCTTATGCAAGTAGAAAGCATAATGACTGATCCTGATGTCAGTATTTCTATCCTTGCCTTGCTTTCTTTTTTTAACAGTCCAATTTGTGCAGCTCTGTTACAGAATACTCTTCATCTGCTGTTAGGCAGCCATAGGTTTACCTAGGCCTTGCTGTACTGAAAAAGAACATGTCTCTTAAAGGCTTGAATAACTTGACGTTTGCCAAAAATAGCAACTTTGATCATTCACACATCAAATCGTTACAAATTTGCTGGTGCTGTGAAGGTGTGCTGAAAAATATTACAACACTGTGACTGGGAATTCCAAATACTTACCTTAGAATTACGTATTTCATAAAATGAGGCATCCAAGCCAACCAAATTAATATCAAGTTTGTGTGTTCTGCCAGCTGAGGACAAGCCTCAAAAGACAAAGCATGTAGATTTATCAACCTCATAAATACAGGTATGCAAGTATTCTAAAGGAATGTTGGAAATGTTCCTTCATAATGCCTGTTTTGCTTACATTTCTATACATTTCTTTGTTCTTTTGGAAAATGGGTAAACATTAGCTACTGAAATTTGAAATTTGTGCTTGCAAAATATTTAATAGAAATCTATTGTTGGACAGAAATGGAAAAATGTTTATTTCCAAACTCAGAAAGACAAGAGTCGTTTCTCCAAATGCTGTTAAGAACAAAAGAAAATTACTTCATTTATTTCTTTAGAAATATACAAAAATAAATTTCAAGATTCTGTAAGAAAACTCTGGAGGACAAGGAAGCTTTTCTGCAAAGAATTAAGTTGTTTATGCTTATTTGAAATACTTTCTCAAATTCTATTTAGCTCCGATGCGACCAAATGGGACAGCTAAGAAAAACTACACAACCTCTCCAAGAAGCATGTTCCAGCCATTCATTGAGATTTGAAGAGATATTTTGCTTATATCCAGTTGAAATTTCTCTTGATGCACTATGTCACTTATGTCACTCATCCTTTCAGTGTGCATGAGTTTTTCTCCATCTGTAGATATTGAAATTTTTACGTCATTACCACCACACACTTGGGTAGTGGAAGACTCCAATTTGCCTTTCTCAGCTCATCAGCATCATGTCCCAGCTCTGCTCTCTAACCCAGGAGCAATGGTATTTCTTCAAGTCTCGTAGACAAGGGTGGGATGAACTTATTCCAAAGAAGACCACAGCAGGAAGTGGTCTTTTGAGACAATGAGTGACATTAGTTAAAATCCTCATAAACACTTGTTTAAGGCCTAGAAAATTTTGAATAGGATGAATTTTTTGTACATTACAAACAATTGAAAGTAGAAAAACAGCCATGCAGCCACACTGCTGCAATTACTACAACTCTGGCAACATTTTTATTCTCACATATTAAGAGCTCCATCTTTCCAAGTGATCCATCTCTAAAAGTGCTTTCTGATAATTTGTTTTTCAGGAGAAAATTAATTACTTTTCTGGCTCATTTGCTCATACACTTGTAGACTAAATGGCACAGTCTCAGGATAAAGTCCGTGTTTTCTCAAATATTATTAGACCCATGATAAAGTAAGACTTGCAAATGAATGCAAAACAGGCTCATTTCTCAGTCTATTTGTTTAGGATTTTTAGCAGACTTGTATGGGGTGTCGTTAAAGCTCATTTTAACTGTTCTGCTATCACAAAAAGCATGGCAGCTTTCACCAGTCTCACTCAATTTTACTCTCTGAGACCAAAGTCAGCTTTATTCTTCATCAGAATTTTTTCCAAGTATTTCAACTGTCATATGTCTTTTGTTCAGTGGATTGAAGAAATGTCTCCACTATCTCCTGTTCTATTTATAGCCTTCTTTAAAATAGGTGCATCACAGTTACACATGAGAGCTCTATTCTGGTTGAGTGAATTAGAGCATATAGAGAAGGCACTTGGAATTTGTTGATACTCTCATCTGAATGCAGCCTCTAAAATCCATTCAGCTGTGTTGGAGATGTGCTGTGACTTGGCGAATGTTCACCAAGTTCTTCATTATCACTTTGTGTTATTATCACTGCCAATTTATAGCACTTCATATGCACGTGGCACTACAGCAGTGGCAATTATGTGTATAGTGCCAACTAGTCTCATCCCCTGCTTGTCTCAAACACTTCCAATTAAAGCAAGCAACAGACAGTTTATGTGACAAACTCCGGGAAACTACTCACACAAACAAGTGCCCCACTACAAATACATGAAACAGGTCACCTAGAAAAGTAGACTCTTGGGAAAGTTGTGGGCAAGGAAAATCTCATTGGGAATAATGGACTGAAAACATGGACTTCATTTGAGATGCAGGTCCAGAGCTTGGTCTGCAGTTTGCAAAGCTTGGTACATTTGTAAATTATAGAATCCTTTAGGTTTGAAAAGAACTCTGAGGTCATCAAGTCCCATTGTTAACACAGCACTGCCAAGTCCACCATTGAGCACATGTCCTTCAGAGCCACATCTACATGCCTTTTAAATATCTTCAGGGATGGTTACTCAACCACTTCCCTGGGCAGCCTCTTCCAATGCTTGATGTGTCCATCCAGGTGACTAGAAAATCAAGCAAAAGAGGTAGGAGGCCAGTATGGATGCACAGTGCGATCTTAACTGAACTCAGACAGCAATGTGCCCTTGAAGAAAAGGGACATGGAGCAGCTGGAGTGGGTCCAGAGGACAACAAAGATGATTAAGGAACTGGACCACGTAACTTACAAGGAAAGGCTGTGGGAGTTGGGTCTGTTCTGTCTTGAGAAGAGACAACTGAGAGGGACCCTCATTAATGTATACAAGTATCTGAAAAAGGAGAGCCAAGAAGATGGACCCAGGCTCTTCTCAGTGGTGCAAACCAATAAAACAAGAGGTAATGGTCAGAAACCAATGTACAGGAAGTTCCATCTGAATATGAGGAAGAACTTCTTTCCTGTGCAGTCACTGAGCACTGGGACAGATTGCCCAGAGAGGACGTAGATTCTCCTTCACTGGAGATATTCAAGAACTGTCTGGACACAATCCTGAGCCATGTGCTCTAGGCTGGCCCTGCTCGAGCAGGGAGGTTGGACCAGATGATCCACTGTTGTCCCTGCCAACACGAACAATTTTGTGATTCTGTGATTCAAATTAGGCAAACAGCATCCTAAGCTGCATTGGTAAGAGTGCTGCCAGCAGGTTAAGTGAGGTGATCCTTCCTCTGTTCTCAGCACTGGTGAAGCCACGTCTGAAGTACTAGAACCAGTTCTCAGCTTCCCAGTGCAAGAAAGAATCCAGTCCAGGGCCACAGAGATGAACAAAGTACTGGAGCATTTTTTCATATGAGAAGAGGCTGGGAGAGCTGGGACTGTTCATCCTGGAGAAGAGAAGGTCTAGAGGGGATCTCATCAATGTGTATAAATGCTTGACAGGCAGAAATGAAGAAGAGGGTGGTGCCCAGTGACAGGACAAGAGGCAACGACCACAAATTAAAACACATGAATCCCACCTGAACACAAAAAAATATTTCTCCACTGTGAGGATTGTCCAACATTGGGACAGGCTGTGGAGTCTTCATTTGGGGTGATAGCAAAATCCCAACTGGGCAAACTGCCTTAGGTGACTCTGTTTGAGCTGAGTGTTTGGATTAGGTGAACTTAAGATGTCACTTCCAAACTAAACAGTTCTGTGATTCTGTAGTCTTTTCATAACAGCAGCTACCTGGCTTTCTAAACTTGGGCTACATGCAATAAAAGGAATGTTGAAGAACATAATTTATCTCATGGAGTATTTCCTCTGTTTCTCTTCCCTCTTTCTCATACCCTCATTAACTGAGGCTCACAATTCTTCATTTAGTGGAAGATTTAAAAAACAAAACTGGCTGACAATATTTGTCAAGATAAACAAGGATTTCAACCAGACCAAGTCACACAGTTTTGCAGAACATAACAATAGCATTGTGCAGGGACAACAGCAGCTACTGGAAGAAGACTGTTGCAAGTCTGGACTAATACTTTGTTGGAACACAAAGTTCAGCAGTCAAACTTGTGATAGATTACAACAAATTATTTCCAAACTCTGATTTTAACTTCAAACACTGTTCTGTGTCAGAGACAATTTTATAAGAGCCTTTTTTTTTTTCAGGTTTATGAAGCAAAGAAACATCAAAGTTGCAGCATTCACTATTAAGCTTCAATCATAAAAAAATTTAATCTTCAGCACACGAAAAACTTCACTGAATGAACAACAAATGAACACATATTGGAGTTAAAAATAGGTCTAAAATCTTTGCTGTGTATAACCTTGGACAGTGATTGTGTATGTATATCTGTGTGTCTGAGGAATTCTGCATGGGTTGAGAGGTTTAAAATAGTGCTTTTCTTTTTCATTTATTTAGGCATGAACAAGATTTTCTTCTGAGCTACAGAAAATCCTTCATTTTTTCTTGTATGGAAGCTAGAAAAGGCAGGTCAATCTTTCCTTGCACACGAATGCCTTCTGTATCTAGTTGCCTCACTGGGATTGGACAGATTCCCAATCATACCATTCCCTCTTCCTGACTTCTCTGTAACTTAAAATATCTCTTTGCTATTGCAATAAGTGGTTCGTCTTACTTTGTTTTTGTTAGAAATACATACCCACTTTTCACCCAGTTTCCCAGAGAACCTCCTCCACTCCAATATATCCTTGGTGAATAAAGAGAAACCTTGACAATCCAACTGGGCAAGAACACAACAACTTGCTAGAATTGAGTTTCTTAGACCTCGTTTTCCCCAGACTACCTTCAGGCATATTATTAATGTGCTTTGAGTTAGAAAGGTAATTTCTCTGTGATCACTGTGTAGTAAGCAGATGGTCCTGCTCATAGGAGTGCTAACTGCTCTCTAGAGATTCCTTCTTTTTCCAGTGATTACAGAGGAATCCCAAGGGGATGAGGCTGATGTCTGAAGTGATTTGGGAAGAATTTAGGTCATCTAGAACTCGTCTTTTCCGCTTTGGGAAGTCCCTAGAATGATCAGTGCATCACATTCACATGTACATTTTGACAGCTAAGAAGGGCTGATAAATATGACTGTCAGTGAACATTTTTCATTTGATCAGCAAAGACAAATATAAGCAAGCATTTCTGACTTATGCTGGTCTTACTAGTGCTCAGTTCCTTCCTGAACTGTGGTGTGTATCTTGCTTCTGATCACTTACTGGATTTTACATTTAGCTCCAGGAAGACAGACCTTCATCTATTCCCATTAAAAAGAGAGAAAAAGTACTAAGTTGCCAATGAAACATGTTATGATGCATAATCTAGGAAAAAGGCAAATAACAAAAACTTCCCTAATTTTCTGTGCTACTCAACACCATCTGAAGATGCTTTTTCCAATGTTCAATTTCATGGAAATGACACCTTCTTCTTTAACAAGAACAAGATTTACTGCAAGGAGACATGGAAAGACTGAGGAGCCCTTCAGGTTAGGGATCCTGAAGTAAGGAGGAGATTCTTTAAGACAGTTACAGGAATAAGTGAATTAAATAACCATAGGCAATTTTTCTGTGCTTCCTTTTTTTGTAAATCTTTTTATATTGCTGTCTCTACATGCATACCAGCATATCAGGGAAACCTAAAGGAAGAAAAGCTGCTCAAAAATCTACTATTTATCACATCTTACTCCCACTTAATGATAAGCAATTGAGTTGCCACACACTGCAGTGATCAGTCACGCAGCTGGTCACAAAGTATCCTGCATTGCCTCACATCAGCGCAAGGATTTAGATTAGGACATACCTGTGGTTATTTCTCACTTGGCAGCCTTTTATACTAGACAAATCTGAATACAAGCAGTCAGATAACCAAACCCCATGATTCTTAGTGTTCTGTTTTGTGGCACTTCTTGTGCCATGCTCATTGCCATAGGAGGCAATGAGGCTTCCACTTGTACTTTGTGTATGCTCCACATGTTCATGTCTCCTCTTTTTCTTAGCATGCAAAGTGTAACATCTTCCTGTGGTAGTCTGAAATGCACAACACTGAGCACTATGTTAGGAAAGACCTTTCATGCTCTCAGCAGATACAGAAGTTGTTTGATACAGTCCTCAGACCTGGGTAAGGCTCTGTCTTTGAAGAAAAGAAAATAAAAGGATAAAAACCCTTTTACTGCTTTACTTTACCTATAAATTAGCCAAATCTCTAAGTAAACCAGTGCACTGTATGGCAGCTCAAGTCACCTGAAGATCAGCAGTCACTGCTGGCTTAGATCTTCTTCAATTTGTTCTCCAGGCAGAGCACCTGGCACAAACATACCTGTCAGGGAGGATGTGCTTCTTGGGCCTGTCTGCCCAAGAATGGGACTTTATCATCTCATCATGTGAAAAGAAAATAAGAAACTAATTCTGGCTGGTTTCTCTTTGTTTAAATTTTCTGGGAACGACTGTCAGTGATTCACCTCTTTATTCACTGCAGCCAAAGAGCAATAATTTTGTTATGGCAGAATTTTATTTCAGAATATGGATAATCAAGTCTTATTGCCACTCTTAGATCCAGCTTCTTGTTTTTCCAATACCAATTATAGTCACAATAAATGTTAAGATTTGTTATAAAACTAACTCTTGCCTTTCTAATTTACAGCTGAGTTTATCAAGTTGATTCAGAGCAATCATGAAGAAGGAACTTCAGTTGTCAACTACTATCATTCTATCTCACCCCAGACATTTAAATTATTCTGCAAGATTGTCTGTCAAGCCTTCAATGTTTACTCTTTTTTTTGAATTTAATATGGCAGAGTCATGTTATTTGTGGTAACAATGCCCAGCTTAATAGAGGTGCAGAGAGGAGGAGCATGTCAAACTGTCAGGAACAAGGGAGAGACCTCAATCACAGCAAAGAAGATCACCTTCAAAAGCAACATTGCACTAAGGAGGGATCATGAACTAAATTTAGGGCTGCACCCAGGGCCTATGTCATCAGGCACCTTTACTGCAGATGCAAACAGAACCAGATATGAAACAGTAATACTTAAAGCAACCTCACAGAACCTACTTCCCAGCTTCCACATGTAGGGCTTCTTGAATCTCTTTATATTAGGAGCACAACAAAATGCAGCAGATATTAATTGAGCACAGTAGCTATAAATGGACTTACTGATGCCTGTCAGGAAGACTTCCCTGACTGCATGTCCTGCCTTACTGCAGGCCAGGTGCCTGAGACAGGTTGTGTTATTGGTCAAAAGATGAGACAGGGAATAGGTTGGATGCAATTGTTGTGGATGCCCAAATCTACAGCTGGAGAAAGCTACAGTCCTTTCCCTATACTGATGAGCAAATGCCTGGGCAGTTGCTTTTTCCAGCAGCTCAGTAGGACAGGATGGAGTGTTGCTTCCTTTCCTGACCTGTCCTGCCTCAGCATAGGTATGGCCTGATCTTAGCCTAAATCACTCTCAACCTGTTTATTTATAAAGAAAAGAGGAGGTGAAAGGAAATCTAAGCAATTGTGCTTCAAAGTTTGGTTCACTGATGCTCAAAACATCCATGGAAATCCCAGATTTTTACACTTTTTTTCTCTTCCTGTTTAACTCTGTACCCAAACATTACAAAAGGTGAGAGAAATGCTGCTGCAGCCAGAGGACAACAGTTTTGTCACTTAGAATGTATTATTAAGTCAGGATACAAGTAGAGAGGTGAAAAGGGTTTCTGGGCAAATAGCAATCCAAGCATCACCTTTGGGTATTTCCTGAAGAAAACTTGCAGCAGGAGTTTCTGAGTTTCCATGCTGCTATGGATCTTGTTCCCACAAGGTGCAAGAGAGGCACCAGCCTGGTGATGTGACAGCTTCAGAGCTGGACAGTCTGGACAGCAAGGTAGGTGTAGATCTTCTGGCTCAGGCCATCCAGCAGAATGGGGGGAAGGTGCATATGGGGGAAGGAGGCAGAAAGCCAGCCTGGGAGCTCTTTTTTCTTCACAGTCCACTAGCAAAGGAGTCAAGTCTGTCTAAGAGTCCTCCAGGCAAGATAAGGAGGGGTCAGATTTTCAACAATATTTTGTCTTAATCGACACATGTCTTCAAAATATTTGATTCACTTTAATTGAGGTTCTCCTCATTTTTCTGGAAAAGTTTCAGTCAGCTTCAATAACAGCAAATATATCTTGCTGCACACTAAGAGAAAATCATTATAAGCTGTCTCCCCAAGTTGTATTTGTCTTAATCTGAAGTAGTAATTGCAGTGGATCTGACTTTTGGTGCTAAGGCTGGCAGCAGCAGCTAAATTGGATGGGACAATGGAAACAATATATTCCTTTAATAACCTAGTGTGAGACTGAAAAACATTTGATGTTGGGACAGGAACCAAAAAAGAAACCCCACTTAGTTGCACACATTACCCAAGCTTCTAACAGAGTCTGACAGCAATTTACACACTATACCAAATGAGAGTCGAAAGATACTTTTAGCATACAAATATATAGATAGAAAATGTAAATTTATCCTCTGACAGACAGATGCAAATAGCTGCAGAAATCATTCTCTGTGAATGTGTGTGTTAACTACAGTCTTGAGTACAGACTCAGTAAAACAGTGCCAGCAGTTGAGAAAGCTGAAATTCTGAGAATGAAGCTGGGCAACAGCCTAAATACAAAACTGGAGAGAAAAAAAATTTATTTCTTTCTAGGTCTTATATTCTTCTGCAATTCTTAGGCCACATCTTTAAATAGGCAGGAAATAATTGGGAAATTATATCTATAAGTTCATCCATCTTTGTGCAAATATGGATCACCTATATACACCCTTGAGCACTAGACCAGTGGGATAAATGGCTCTGTCATCTCTCCTCCCTTTTGTACCAATGACAATATTCTGCATCCTCACAGACTTGTAGCAAGGAGGAAATGATGGCTGCAGAGCATCCTCTGCATCCTATTGAGGCTGTCTGCCTACCTTTCTGGTTTCTTGTTCTGCCTCAGGAGAGTAAATTATAGTGCAAGCTGTAGGTGTAGCTGCTTTGCCAAACAAAATTGAAACGGAAGAAAGGAAGAGGTGACTTCTAACCATGGGCAAGGCAAACATTGGCCTTCTGTCACTGCTCTGGTTCTATCAGCAGCATCCCATTTTAACATGAGCACAGCTCTTCTGCTGTGCCTGGCCAGATCCTCAGGTCAGAGATTTTTGAGTCTAGTTTCCCAGTGGAGAAGCAACCAGTCAGCACTGGTAGAAGATGGAAGAGTCTGTTTCAAATGGATATTTATGAGGAAACCAATGTGAAATTTCCTGGTCTTTACCCATCAGCTTATTACATAGGAGGGGAAAAATGAATGCCACATGGACCACTCATTAGAAAAGACCTGGTGGTCCCTGTTTCACTTCTGAGAAAGGACTCGAGTTGCCAACATGCAGGAGAGCAGTCTGGGCTGTGACACTGCCTAACTGGTCCTACACATCCAGCCTATTGACTCCAAGTCTTCTTCTTCCTTCCTTTCCCTGCTGGCCTTAGCTTGAGCCCTGAGATTCCTACCCAGGACTCTACTTGTAGAGATTTATATTGTGCCACTTGGTGCTGAGGCATCTCCCTTCCATTTTTGCTCTGCACCAAACCTCATCCACCCAAACTGCTTTCCTGTGAACCATCTCTGACTTAATCATTGAGCAGTGACTTGTCTATGTATTAGTATCTTGTCTTTGTATTAGTTCATATAGAAAAGCAGATCCAAACTAGAACCTTTAAGCAAGTCTTCTCAGCTCCTGGGAGACAGGTCTTTCAAAAAGCCCAATACTTTTTGAGGATAACTGACTGGCACTTTCCTACTTATGAAATCAGGAAAGAAAAATCACTATTTAATCAGAAAAGCTCAAAAGTTGTCTCATCTGTGACACGACATTTATAGTGAGGTGTATGTGATGACAGTCTGTGCTCAGAAAGATAAGAGCAGAGCATGAGATAAAAATTCACCACAAATGAATCATCAAGGGAATAATATTAAGAATGAAAATGGGCTAATACAATTATTTTCCAAAATACCAGACTGTGAATCACCTTATCTCACAGCCTCAAGTTGCAATATGGAAGAAAAATAATTAATAATAAAAATATGCATCATATTCACACCCACTGCACAAACCTCCACAGAATTCAATATAAAAACAACCAAAGCAATTACTACAGAAGGAAAAAAATGTCCATTTAGAAGATCTATTTAGATACCAAAAAGGAAGGATAAATTATTTGGCTGTTTCTTTGCCACTATTATGACTAGTTTGCTCTGTTATTGGCACTGCTGATGTGGAGAACTGGTGACAGTTTTCAAAAGGGTAATCTAGTGGGAATGGGAAAGGAAATGGAACATCAGCATTTAGTGAAATGTTAGTAGGGTGAAAACTGCACAATCAGCTGATGGCAGAATGAGGCCATTGAGGTACGAGCGGTATTGAAGTTTGGTTTACATGACAATGTCATAAATTGTGTATGAGATGAATATTTAAAAGGCAGGAAGGAAGCCCTTTGAAGAACCAGGGCTTCATCAGAGAGCACAGAAAAAGGCCAGCGGACACCTCTAACTAAATATTTCCAGATCAACAGTTTGACAGCTGGGAAACTTGTGCTCTCAGTACTTTCTGTAAGTCCGCAGCTGTTTTCCACATCAGGGGTATAACTAAATTCCCTATAGCAATTTTTTTGCATTGGTGGTCTGCTCATACATTTGTCAGATCTGCTGATTTGTACATTTAAATTTTGCAAGTATTCTGAGATATGCACTTTCTGCCCAGATAGGGCAAGCCTTATTTTTCTTGTTACCCAGACCTGAGATTTGGGAGGCAATAACATAGTGTTTTAGATAATTAATAATTTCACATCTAACAAGTGGATAGTATTCCTTTTTTGGCATTTAACTGTACTGTGTAACAATAAGATTATCAAAATGCTTTTAAACTACTGCTAAGTATCCGATTCTGCTTTTTATGACTTTGCTTATATATAATTACACCACACTGGGTACTTATTTGTTTGATTCCCAACAGAAATTTGTGTGTATTTAATCAGTAATTCACAAGAAGGCATTAGTAGGTTTTGATTTAGTTTTGCCCTCTTGTCTCCTGAATTTCAAGATAGTGGGTCAAAACCTGAATTTTGTAACTTTGGGGAATTCTGAATGATAAAATTTTCTAGCAGTTGCCATTTTTTTCACAGTCATGTCAATTGCTATTCTGCAAGTTCCAAAATGGGACATAGTAAGAAGCAGAAGAAAGAGATAATGTTAACTGAATATTTATTTCCTGAAGTCAAATTAGTGAGAAATACCATTTTAAAGTGACACATTAAGTTCACAATAAACTGCTTTTACTAAATCAGCATACTGGTCACTTTTTTGTTAGTCCCCAACTCTAAAAGATATGAATTCAAACAATTTCAAACCGACCTCATTTCCCAACCATCTCCTGATCCAGTTGAGAACAGTTTCAGGGACATCATAGAATCATAGAATCATAGAATGATAGAATCAACGTGGTTGGAAGAGACCTCAAAGATCATCAAGTCCACCCCCACCATGGTTACTAAACCGTGGCACTAAGTGCCCCATCCAGTCTCATCTTGAAATCCTCCAGGGATGGTGAATCCACCACCTCCCTGGGCAGCACATTCCAATGCCTGAGCACTCTCTCTGTAAAAAATCTCTTCCTAATATCCAACCTAACCCTCCCCTGGCAGAACTTGAGTCTGTGCCCTCTTGTCCTGCTGCTGGTTGCCTGGGAGAAGAGACCAACCCCCACCTGACTCCAACCTCCTTTCATTGATTAACTCAGAGAATCAATCCCTTTGTTAAATGAAAAATGAAGTGTTCACAATTAATTAGCACTCATCTTGTCTATTAAAACATCATGATTGTCACCTCTCCCAGAGCAGACCCATTTCTTGTCAAGGGAATTCTCACCCCTTGCCAGCTCTTCCTCACACTTATCTGTGCTGTTCTAGAAACTAATTTTTCGTCTCAAGTCATATCCTTCTTTTTTCTCTCTCTTCCAGTTCAGCTGTTCAAGTTCAGCTTATCAACAGTATGTTCTTAGGATGAGGCACATGGGCAACCTGCTCTATCCCTCCCTTCTACCTGTTCACATCTCATTTCACCCAGAGTGACATCCTGTGACAGTGTATGAGCAGTTTATTCATACAATATCATCAGGGATGATGGTTTTTGGAGGACTTGGCTTGCTGCTATCAGAAGAAAAGCTGCCTGTGTAAATCCACTGTTTGCTTTGTCTCTCTCTGTCTATGTGTGGGGTAACTTCCTGTACCTCAGAAGTCAAGAGGCACAGCACAAATGCACTGAGCTTTTAAAATAAAAGATATGAGCACCCTGCAAAACCAAGAGTCCTTCAGTCATCTTTATGCAGGAAAAGGTGAAATCCTCAAAGCCAATAAAGAGAAGAAATACCACATTGATATGAATTAAAGAATTAATTGATCTCAGGTGCAAAACTGATTAGTGACTTCCATTGCAATTCACGGTATCCCTGTGAATTATGTGTGTAACACTCATATCTCTATTATACTAATATATTTGAAACCATAAGATAACCTAAAGTTGCTGAGAACTGTTCATCTCAGTAGTGGAATCCAATATTAAAAGGATTTCTCAATTCCTATCA